>NC_056738.1:323011271-323108636 GCF_019279795.1 Protopterus annectens
TACATCAATGTCATTAGACGTTTTGTTTAACTTTTCTTACAACTGTAACACTCATTCGTATTTTCACAATGACAGTCAATAACACAGGAAGCTGAGATTAATAACATTTTAATACTGTGCAGCAGGAGGCAAAGAAGTATGCAGTAAAAGTTTAGACATTTGTTTAACTCTATACATGTTACATCTGTATGAGCATTCTGTATACTATCATCTTTTGCACACATTAATGATGTGGTCAGTCACAAGGCATTTACATCGCTAGAGTCCAGAACGTTGTATTCCTATAACAGTGCTCAGGTAATGCTTATTAAATGTTTTCCCATGAGGATAGCACAACCTTACAGCCACATATTCAATTAGACTGTACTTCGGTAAATTCTGCTCTGTCACGGTTCCAACACTGTTCATATCCAGTCCTCACTCCATTTCCTACTAGGTTCCTTTGTCTCTCTGCTGAGCAGCTGTACTCTGTGTTGGAGCTCACAAGCCTATCCTCCTCAGTGGAAGGATGACAGATATACCTGTACATACATGTATTATTCTCTAACCGAGCAGATGACTAATGCTGAATGACATACACCTGCTGCACTGGTTACTGCTAGGGTCAGGGTTCAATCACACTGCAGCTACACTACAGGGAATTACATGCATGATAAGCTGTACTGCCATATTGTAAGGTAGAATAATATGCATTATACACTATTTGCTTCTAAAGTTGCACGTCATATATATGTTTAAATATGTATTTTGCTAACATTTTCCCTCCTTTGATTGCTTCTACTCTATCCAGAAACATATACAACATTATTTCATTCCCTAGCCTCTTCCTCTGTGGAACGTTTAACTAGGCAAGTAATTTGTTGTACATTTCAAGAAGGATTGCATTTTCTATTGACAAATACCACTACAGGTCTTGATACATAGTCTCGGGTACAGATATGTTGCCAGAGTCCCTGACTAATACTTACATGCAAAGTATCCCACAATAGACACATGCTCCCAATATGAGCAGAACAACACAAATGGCAATCATGATATTCAGTATGACTGACCCCATCCACCCAATGGTTTGTGGAAATGGTTCGTCAGTGGGTTTGGGCCTGGTTCCGCCATGGATGACACCTGCTGTATTACCTCTAGGTGGGCGTTGATTTTGGTCTCTTCATGTGGTAGTTGGACACAGCGATCTTCTTCAATAAGCGCGCACGTACCAATTCTCTGCGCCACGGTGCAGTCGTGCGCTATTACATTTTGTGACACCACAGTTCTCATTGCATCCAGTTCATCAGTCAGAAGTTCAAGAGCGGAAAGCCACATTCATCCTTCCTCCGACATGTTTTGATAACTTCCTCTGTTCCCTGATTGATTTCACTACTCCACAAGCTGGGAGTGTACCAGGCCAGGTTATGACGCTGTCACTCAAGTCCATATGAATCGATATTCCTTTATCTCTTGCAGAAGACTGGAATGTCAGAACAGGTTCCATTTCACACACTGGATTAGTAGGTTTCTCGACTGTGTTCCCAGTTCTTCGAGCTATATGTGTTATAGTTCGTTTCGCACCCAGTGGCAATAGTGCAGCATGTCATGTGACTGGAGCCAGTTAACCCAAATAACCACTGCCGGACCAATTCCCAGGTAACCATTGATATGCTTTTTCCCCACAAACAACATAACAATATTCTACTTTACTACTGATGCGGGTTGACTCTGCATGTAACATTTTCCTGTCTCTAACAGAGGACTGTTTATACAATTCAGAATGTTTCTGCACATCCTTCCACATTGTTCTCATGATGTTTCAATACAACTAATGAATGGTGCTACAAGTAGTACTGTGATCTTTGGCTGTTATATGACATTCGTAAGACACAGTTATGTTACAAATACTCCCACCAACTGAAACTGTATCATGTTTATGATAACATACAATTCCTTTTTGTGTAACAGGTAAGTACAGTGCCACGTTGTCCTGTGATCTCACAGAACCTGTATCAACGTGTAAATATTCACAAGTCTCAATTTATCCCCAAGGGGACAACATGCATCGGAAGTCCTCCATATGATGTAGGTATGGCAGTACAAACACAGCAATTTAAAGTGTTCATAGTCTGTAGATGCACACGTCATGCCTAGGTATCTGTTGAAGTGTGGAAGACACTCTGTGGCCAGTTCATCACGTATCAGTATTTGTATCCATGTAGTTATATGCAGGTAAGGTCCCAGCAAATGTAAAGTAAACACAAACATGGTTAATAGGTGTATAATCATTAGGACAGCAAACAAAATGTCTTTGGGGTTGCTTTGTATTGTTATACAGTCTTGCCGGGTGATTCAGGCTCTTTGGTATATCAGCTACAAGATGTCAATCAGACTTGATATCCTTTACCGGTTTGAAAAATGTGAGGTGGACCCAGGACGACCTCTCTGCAAACTTTACTGCAGTAGGCGTTGCCAACAGTACCCGGTACAGACCTTCACAATTTCCACTTGGCAATAATGTTCTTTGGATAACAGTGACATACACACAGGATACTGGTGTCAGCTATGCGTCCGTCTTCATTTGCTCTTTATCTGTAAAAGACTTTCTGAAGAACAGTGTTATTGGTTAACAATCCTCTCATGTCACCTGCTAATGAGTCATCGACCTCCGGCTCTGCAGGCATGACAGCTTTCCACTCTGGCACATGATATGCCATTCCACATACTACTTCGAAGTGGGTGCAGCACTTTACATTTGGAACTGTTGTCATGCTCAGCAATGCTAGAGGTAGACAGCACATGTAACTCGTCTGGATGTCACCAACCAACCTACTCTACTTATTTCTCGGGATCCCATTTTACGGCGCCAGCAGTCAGGCTGACTGTGGGTTGTACATGCAATTTACATTCATGGTAATACAAACTAATCCCCCAGGTTGCGTGATTGTCTGGTTCACTACATGTGTTCTATTGTCACTGTAGCTTCTTTACAGCATGCCAGATCTAGGGATACTTTATTTTACTGGCACCTTTGCCACTGCTGCTGCATCCGGATTCATGGTTGGGAATGCTTCTACCCATTTTGATTATATATATGTGTAATCACTAAACAGTATTTGTTCCCTTCACATTTATTCAGATGTAAGAACTCCATACAAATAGTACGGAACGGTTATGGTGGTGTAGGTAAACTCACTCCCTTCGGTTTAAATGCTCCCTGTGCATGATATCTACTGCAAATGTGACACACTGCTCATGATGTTTGTATGTGGTTCGTAATTCCGTATGTTAGGGGTATTCTGTTAACCAAATGTACCATCCCCTCTGTTGAGACATGTCTCTACCCATGGCTCCACAAAGCCGCATATCTGAATACATTAGACGTTAATATTGGCTTTATCACTGTGGATATGTGCAGTCCGTATTCAAGGATTGCTCCTCGTCATACCCACGTCGGCTTTTCTGCTTTCGTAGTTGATGTTTGCATTGTTTGTAAAATATCTACTTCTAAACTGTCTGAGGTTTGTCATTCCTCATTCACACAAACACTTTCCAACTGTGAGGCTGATTGTTTTGCAGATGCATGAGCTCATGCCTTACCTTTCCTACTGTTATCCTGTTGCTTTCTATGACCTGCACATTTACAATTACCTACTTTAGTGGGTAACTGAATGGAGTCTAATGCATTCAGGATCAATTGCGCATGATTAATCGGTTTACCGGTGGATGTTATCATTCCCCTATTCTTCCACTGCTGCTCATAAACATGCACTGCACAGACAACATACTGACTATCGGGACATATGTCCACACATCAGTTTTCCGCTACAGTACAAGCACGTCTTAAAGCTATCTATTCTGCTGCTTGAGCGGACACGTTATGCTGCAGGGTTTGGCCGTCTACAATCTCATTATCAATAACTACTGCATAACCTACTTGATTCGTTCCTGTAGGACTCTGTCTACATGATCCGTACACATTAACTGTCACCTCTGCATCATATAAGGGTATATCAGTGATATCATGTCTGTGTGTAGTTATTTAATCCATTTCGTATAGGCAACTGTGTGGTGTGCCATACACAGGTGTCGGACGTGACGTTGATAGGTTTCATGTTGTACAACGTTCAATCACCATATGAGGTTGACTCATTGGTAGGGTCAAACAAGACAGATGTCTAGCACGGGTCAGGAATGCTATCTTCTCTTGCAGCAGACTGATCACAACTGCATGAGACATTCTCACAGTGAGAGGGTGGTCTAGTAACATTAAGGACGGGGCCTGTACTGCCATGGGTGCTACAACAACTGCCTGTACACAATGTGGCACTGACCATTCCACAGTGTCCAACTGCAATGAGTAGTAAGCTATGTAGCATTGCTGACTTCCATGCTGTTGCATCAAGCCTGACATCATATATCTCCGCTTACAATCTACAGTCTAACAACATGTGTTATGATTATTCAGGAGACCTACTACAGATGTTGAAGCTATCAATCGTTCTAGTCTGCAGAAAGCTGTTTCTGCTACTGTAATCCAGTGTAGTATGTGTTGTGCTGCCATAGGTGTATTAAAGATTAAGGCAGACAATACAGCGGATTCCAAAGCATTGTTTGGTAACCAGCTTTGACAAATGTTAGTCGGCCCAGACAGGACTTCATTCCCTTCTTGTTAGTTGGCTTGGGTGCTTATGAAATTGCTACCTTCCTATCGTCATGTCATGTTCTACCCTACTTGGATACCACATATCCCAGGTACTTGACCTGTATTCTCTGTAGTTGCAATTTATGCTTGCTTACTTTATGTCCCTGTTCTGCTGAATATCTCCATAATGCTATTGTATCTTCCATACATTGCTGCTGGGTAGGGGCCGCAAGCAGAATATCATCCACATAAAGTAGAACTTGACTGGCCCCGGGTGGAGTTAACACCGGAATGTAGCTAGCTATCCCCTGTGGGAATATCGTTGTACTTTCACAGTATCCCTGCGATAGCCGGGTATGGCTGTATCTGTTACCCTGAATGTACATGCAAAGCAATATGGACTATCTGGATGTATAGGTATTGCAAAGGAAGCATAGCTTATATGTACCACGGTAAGATACTTCTGTGGCGTGTTCATAGCATTGAATATAGTGTGTGGGTCTGGCACCATCGCTACCCTAAATATTATTACATGATTTACAGCTTGTACATACTGTACCATCCGCCATTCCCCCTTTGTTTTCCGATCAGAAGATACAGGGGTATTGCATGGTGAATAGCGATTACTTTGTAGATGGGGAATTCCCTCTATGACTTTACAGATATCTTCTGGTGTCCACGGTCTATACACTACGGGGGTTGGGTCCTGGCCTTCCTGTCCTGCATGAAGGTTCGGTACTTCAATTAATTGACAGATATCCTCACTCTGTTCTAGTGACTGTCTTCTTACTCGGGTGTCCCTAGGTATGTTACGAGTTCGGGATGTGGTTTCAATAGCTTCTCTTACATTTGGTCGTTGTGCTACCTCTGTTGCCACAGGATAACGTGTGGGGACTTGCCTGCCCTCCCGCTTCATATCCTGGATGTGGTATCGGAGGTGGTAGGGGGTTGTGGGGGGGGGGCTATCGGTACTACTGTATTATGATCTTCTCTGTGTACGTATGATGCTTTGCCATTTGTAGTGTTCTGTTCCCTTCGGTTCACTACCTCAATCCACCTATGTGCATGACGGATACCCAATTGTCGTTGTTTTGTCGCCTGCACATCTTAGGGCTGCCACCTTTTCAGATGCACAATGTGGGACATTAGTGTTCGGAACGTGTAATTTTCCAGGAAAAGCATACCCACGGCCAGTACATAGGACAGGATTTCACTTTTGCCAGGAGAGCGACCAATTTTTGGAGCATTTCAGTTGCTTATTCTGTTTATTATGATATTTTGTTGTTCCAGATACAAAATTACTGTTTTATGCTACCATTTTGAAAGATATCCGGGAAATGTTTTTCCTGAGATATCAGGACATTTGCCATTTGTTCGATTTGTTTGCAGGACACAACTGGCCAAAGAGGGACTGTCCCTCTCAGGGTGGGACAGGTGTTTACCCTAGGACATGTGCATCACATTTTCAGGGATTACAATGTTTCAGTAACGATATTTTGTGTAATATACCATCAATGTCATATTTATTACCCCATTTTGCTGCATAACTCACATTATGTGCTCTCTGCGATTGCATATACTTCACGTCACCCATCAAACGCGGATCACATGATCTGTTTCTTCAATAATCTCCCATATCCTCTACACGACTGCTACGTACCCTTCTCTCATACCACGTGGTGTCTCCTTCCCTGTATCCACTGTAGTGTCTACAATCACTATTTACTCTGCTGTGTGTTCCCCTGACCTATGTTCAGATTTAACAGTATTTGGATAGGTCTTCGACCCGCTATCACAACTGTTAACAGAAACACAATGTAGTCTGGTCCCTGATCTACAATAGAGACAAAGAGGCAAACACTCCTTACCTGGGCCTCCTGTTTCAGGCTGCACGCTTTCTTCTTGGGATCCAGTTTTCCGCTTTTCAGCCACAGATCAGACAGTAAACAGCCTCTTTACACACAACAATTCAGTCGGAGGTCTTTTCATTCAAGAAGAAAAATTTATGCAAATTCTCCTGCGTAGATGTCTAACCAGCCATGCACTCTGACCTGTAGCTTACCAAGGGAATTCCGGATTACAAGGATCACAATGTCAAATAAGTTGTTAAAATCAGACTGTAGTTATCAGTAGGCTTTTCTAAGTGACAGCCAATAACACAGGAGGCTCGGGTTCGGAAAGTTTTAGTAGTGTACACAGGCAGGCTATATAATATACAGTCCAAGTATGAGAGTTTTGTCTGACTCTATACAGTAAGCAGTTTTTTTATATAGTGTTTACAATCAGCTTTTGCCCACCTTACTGACGTGGTCGGTCACAGGGAATTTCCATCACTATGGTCCACAATAGTCTATACATACGTGGGTGCTGGGGTCGTGCTTTTAAAATGTTTTCCCATGAGAATAACACAGCCTTGCAAGGCACCTTGTAAATTACAGTGTCCTTCTGTGATTGTAGCTGTTTCAAGGACCCTAGACTGTTCCGATACAGTGGACAGTTAATTTCTTAATACGTTGCTTTGTCTCTCTGGTAAGGAGTTGTACTGTTATCTTCGATAGAGCTCACAAGGCCATCCTCCTCAGGGAAGGAGTGATGTTATGCATGTACATACATTTATTGTTCTGTAACCCAGCAAATAATTGATGCTGACAGACATAAACCTGCTGTACTGCTTACTGCCAGGTTCAGAATTCCATCACACTACAGCTTAGCTTCACCAATTACATGCAGGCTTAGTTCTACTGCCATATTGTACGGTACAATTCAATGCATTATATAGTATTTCGAGTGTAAACTGGCACTTCATATGTGTTTCTATATGTATTTTTGGAACATCAGCCATCCGGCCATATGCATCTTGTTCCATCCTCTACCTTGACCGTGTGTATTTGTCCGTCCAACGCTACTCTCCACATGTGATGTCCCACCTTCCCCTTCTTTGCCTGTAGCACCCTGTTAGGACGTCCTGTTTGGTAGGCACGTGTTCCGCTATATGTGATCGACTTCACTGCATAAATAATCATCGATGCGGTGGTCCAACAACCCGACTTGTCCACATGTGTACAGTTATGTGCACCGTGTCGTATGCAAACCTATATGGTTTGGACGGGTACATACTACATGCGGGATGTACACATTCTGCAGACACATTCACATGCAGCCATTTACATATCTGTACCTGCGGTGTGTTGGTGACATGTGGGGTACGTATTTGCCCGCGTGGCATTGCCTAACACAAACATCTTACCACATTTCAGGTATGCACATTGTGTGTGGGTGTATAGCTGCACATGGATGCTAGCAGGTTATGGTGCAAAGGTGTACATGGGTGGGACTGACATGTACAATGAGGCTAGTGTGTATTACATCTGAATGCATGGGTTCTGCTTCTGGATATTACACTTCAACATACGCCATCCAGTGTATGCAACAGAGACGTTGCTGGGTGTGGGATATGTTGCTATGCACATGTTTGCCTGTGTTTGAGGTATCTTGCTTCCTTACTGTTGTTATGTCAACACAGCTACCCGGCTATGTACTCTCACTACTGCTTGTGACCATTATGGTTGGCACCTTTTCCAATGCCCATAGTGGGGCATGTTATGTGGAAACTTCGGAATTTGCAGGACTACACATACCCACGGCTAGAGCAGTTGACAGAACTTCACTTGTTTGCCATACTATAAGCTTATTCTGTAAGCATTTGGGTTCCTTATTCATTTTCTTATGCCATGTCTGTGTTTCATATAGTAATGTATATGTTTTATGCTACTATTACATGTATATTGCGGGAATTTTTTGGGCAGGGGATCGGAGGTCATTTTCCATTTTTCCGATTGTTGCAGGGACACAACTGTCCAATCAGGGACTGTCCATGGCACATTGGGACAGCAGGTAACCCTGGTGACCATGCCCATGTCGCTACTGGGGTTGCCACCTTTTCCAGTTTCCAATCTGGGATATTTCCGGGACTCACATCTGACTTTACAGGCCGACACATACACACGGTCACTATATAGCATAGAACTTCACTTGTTTGCCTAAATGAAAGCTTATTGTTCTGGCAATTTGCTTGCTTATTCTGTTTCTTGTGTCATTTAGGTATTTCTGTTACGGAAATGACCAATTCATGCTACCATTACATTACATACGGGATATCATTGTGTCCTACCATCTTAGCACATCTGCCATTTTTAATACGTTTTTTCGGGACACAACTGCCCATAGAGAGACTGCCCCAACCAAAGTGGGACAGGTGGTGACCTTAGTCGCTGCTCCTGTGTCGGTGCGGCGCGCTGACATGCTGCTGTACACCTTCTCTGAGTGTAAGCACTGACGGTGCATTGCGGGACACAGCGGTCTTATGCGTATCCTTTGCTCCTTGGACGGGTACACTTAAGCCTTCGTGGCTTGGATTTGCTTCTCCGTTAATTTAGGACGGGTACTATGTTGCATACTCTACGTGCGTTTCATTCTGCACGGGACCTGGCTGCTGCCATTACTATTATGGGCGGACCGTGGCTGTCAGCACATTAGGTTGCTCACCTCATGCCGGCTTGGACACGCCTCCAGACGCATCCTACCTGGGCTCGCTCACGTACACTACGCACGTGTCTGTGGTTCCGGTGCACTCTCATTAATATGCATATGGCGCTACTGCGCCAGCTATTCAATGCACCGCCGGCGCAAGCTTTACGCCGGCCTTGTGCCGAGCTTCATGAATCCCGGGGCTAATGTATAGGGTGATTATTATCCATTTCTATATTTCTTCCCTTCTTATTCAGTTGAGTAACTGATAATAATTTCCAAGACTCAGGAATACTGCAAAATCTTGGCAAAGCATTAAATACCTTAGTGAAATGAATTAGTAACTCATCCTTTAATTCTTAACAGAATAGAGGGAATATCATCTGGACCTTTGGATACTATATTTTGGAGTTCATCTAAAGCAATAACAACACTATGTGATGTGATTCCTGGACAGATGAACCCTCTGGAAATTGGGAGGTATGCTTGCAATCATGGCATGAGCAGCTGAAGCCTCGTGATGATTTTTACCTTAGTTTAGTTCAATTTAAGTAAATTTAAAAAGGAAATCTTGCCTTGTCATTGTCTGTCACATTCTAGTATGATTTTAATTGGTTGTAATTAAATCAAGTATGAGCAGCTACCAGGAACTATATTTATGGTTTACATTTAGACAGAGAATGTAAAAAAAACAAAAAAAAAAAAAAAAAAAAAAGCAAGATCATGTTCATTGGTGCAGAATAGATGATAAATATTATGCCAAGAATGCCACTGGACTCCTTTCCACAAAAGCCTAGACTAGTGTGTGTATGTATGTATGTATGTATGTATATATATATATATATATATATATATATATATATATATATATATATATATATATATATAAAAATCTATATATAGACATATATAATGTATATGAAACATGTGAGCCTTGTCCGAAGGAAAAGCTGTAGAAATTTTAGATTAGGCCACTAAGTGCTGCACTGCAGAATGTAAGATAAGATTATTGTCATGTAGCTACGTCTAAGCACTCGCACTCCTGTTCTACACTTTTCAGGGCTATTCCCAGACTACACCCACACACAGGTATATATTTGTACACATACACAAATGCTTAACTAATCTATATAAAATAAATCACACAGAAAGACTAGCTGCCAAATCACTACAAAGCCTAAAACAAAACCCATGTGCAAAACCCAAGTGTAAGAAGGAAGTAGCCCACCCTAACATACTGAACAAGTAGAACTAAAGAAAAATAAGCTAAATATGTACGAAAAATATTTAAATAACTGCTCACACAAAATACAGTAAAATGGTAACTGGTAAAAATGTAAAACTGAGGGTATGAAATGTTAACATTATTTAAAGTTTATAGCACTGAAAAAGTGCACTAAGTACACAATTCCAACTTATCAGCTCCTTCAGTAATTACGTCATACACAAGAAACTAGAGATTTTTTGAAAGGTGTAAAAAAAAATGTGGACATGGGAAAGAAAGAGATTTGATACATTTCAGTATTTGTGCAAAAGAGAAAGCCAAACTAATCAATACAAAAAAGCAGCGCCAAAGGCATTTGAAGAGAAATACAGGCAAATGTAGCCTGATATGGAAATTTCACAATACAATATATAAAATCAGAAAGGTGAATGTAGAGCAGAGGCTAGTAAAGCAGAAGTGAAACAAATAGAAACTGAAATTATGGAATACCTGGAAAGTGAAGAATTTAGTGTAGAAAGTCTAACACGGGTTATATCGCAGCATGCTAGAACAATGATCCCTAAACTAAGAAGAAACAGGTAGAGTAGGAGACATTTGAATAAGAAATATGGACATAGGAAAGAAAAAGAGATTTAGTGTGGTGCAATTATTTATGCAAAGGAGAAAGCAAAATTAATCAATTCAAAATAAGCATCACCAAAAGTATTTGAAGAGAAATACAGACAAAGGCATCCAAGTATGGAAAATTTCGCAACACAAAAAATATGAAAACATGTAGAAAGGAGAAAAAAGTATTAGTAATGGAGAAGTTAAAGAAACAAACTAAAAGTATGCATTACTAATACTTTTTGCTGATTTCCAATAGAAAATCCAACTCTGGTAACATAGCATGATGGAACAATGAGTCCCCAAATCAAGTAGAAACAGGTGGAATGGGAAGCATCTGATCAGTTGTTGCATGAAGTTGCTCTGGAGTCTTCAGTAGCAAACCAGAAGAAAAGTTCAGTTGGAGTTGCACAGCAAGGGAAGGGGCAGGAAACAGTGCCAACTCTAATGCAGTCAATGTTGTGGAGTGATAGGACAGTGAGTTCCCATATGAAAGAGCAACAGATGATGCAAGATGCAACTGAAGAGAATATGTCATAGGAAGATATACTGGAACTTTCTGTAGAATGCCTGCAGGAAACAGAGAGCAAAGAAAATGCTCTCAGTGTAGAAGAAAATGATCTAAGGGAAGAGTTGCTTGATTTAATAGAGATGGATAGACATATTATGATCGATGACAAAAATAGATTACAGAAAGTAAATAAGACCTAAAATGTTTGATAAAAGAGATGAACACACCGATGAAGACTATTAAGAAACTCCAGCTCTACTCAGTGGCATACCGCCTGCTCGGAGGCAATCTGTGCCTGACGTATAAAGCCATGTCCAATCCGGAATTAATGGACATGCTGCACCTCAGAAAATCCAAATCCCATCGAGCTACGCGCTCGAGAGACTTGAACCTCAGCACTAAAATAAATAGGACATGCTGGAGGGACAGATTCATAACCCAGAGGCTCCTTTCACTCTGGAATAAAAATCCCAGTCCAGGTTAGGCAGAGTCCCTCATTGACTCTCTTCAAGAGGAATCTTGATGAGTGGATGGGGGATCGTAGGTTTACCCCGGGTATCACTTCTGTGTCACTGTTAGACAGAGGCACAGTATACGAACCTCGAAAAAGGGCATAGCAAAATTAATTTAAAATGGGTGGCGAAAGCCAAACACACTCTGGCTAGGCTTATAAATGCCCTAGGGCAGATAGCCTAGTATGAACCTATGAACCTATGAACTTAGCAAAGATATAATTAGTATTACCCCAAAAAGTATCTGCTAACGGCATTTGATATTAACAATAAATTGAGCAACATTTTACCATTCAGATCAATCACAGCTGGATTTGAAGTGTTCTTGTGGGAGTTAATGTATTTATATATTTTTTTTCTATTAGAGGAGGTGAACATTATCTCAAGGTTAATTTTCCTGTTCTTAATAATATTATGTAAATCTTTAGTCATTGTACTCAAGGTTCTCTTTTATTTAAGGTTCTTTTATTTACTAGTGGGAAATGTTTATACTTAAAACAACCTCTTTTTCTGTAGCATCTAACCAACTTATTATTCCACCAATAAGGATTTTTTTGAGGTTTATTAGTAACTAAATAAAACTGTACATTGTCAATTAATATATTTCCAAGGTTTTATATCTGCAACTAATATTTAATACATCAGTATTTGTTTATATTCGTAATTTTATTTTTGATAAGATTATAGTCAATACTGTTACACTTATAGATTTTCAGCTTTGGAAAATGTTTAACAAATGAGATTTCAGAACTAAGTAACAGGTAATCATCTGCCGTACTGTGCATGTTCATGCAGTAATGGAGGGAATCAAGCATGTCTCAAGTATTTTCCAGAAATGTATTCTGTCAGATTAATGCACATTTTGATAGCCATTCTATGTCCTTCTGTACAATATTTAACTCAATAATTTCACAGCATAAAATAATGATTTTCTTACTGAATATTTTACACTTTAAAAATCATATTTTTTTCAAGTGATTAGAAACTCAAATTTCAAAGTAAGAAAAGCATTCCAGGGTTACAATGTACTGTATGCAAGTAATGGTTAAGGACAGTCTGATGAATTACAATTAATCAAATTAAAATTTTAGATTTGTTAAATAAAACAGCACACCATGCAATCAGACATCACATTTTGGTGTAGATAAGTCCTCCTCACATTGGGGAGAGGGTGCTGCACACACACACACACATACCAGACGGTATCTAGTATGAGTACCCAAAGCAAAACCCTAAGACAGTAAACTGAGCAAGTCAAACTCATCAAACACTATATATAGTGGTGCAGCGGTAGAGTTATTGCCTCACAGCAAAAGATTCTCTGGTTCGATTCTCGGCTGGGGTTCCTTCTGTGTGGAGTCTGCATGTCCTCCCTGCATTCATGTGGGTTTCCTCTGGGTGCTACAGTTTCCTCCCACATTACAAAGACATGCATCTGAAGTGTTTCTCCCCGGGCCTCCACTGAAAATTGGCTTTGTTCCAAGTCGGACTTTCCTGGTTAACAAATGTTAAATAAAAAAATATACTGATGCTGTGGTGATATCATTTTAGACATCACAGTGTAAGAGAAATTGTTTGCACCTCCCATGTCTTCTCACACCCTCATTCTTATATTCTCTAACTCCACAGTCAGATAACTATTAGAAGAAGAGAAACATTTTATAAAGAATTAAAAATAATCTTACACAACTGTAGTCTCATAGATGATCTTTAAATCCTACTGTAAACTGTAACTTCTGGATTTGGGATCAGGAGGACTGTGTGATGCCTATACTGAAATATCAAAATATATATACATGTCATGATGGGTTTTCTCTAGCAGAATTATATCAGACATTACAACTGACAAATATATTTCTGTATGTCAGACCAGATATGTTTACAGTAAATTGTGTAATGTTACAAGCTAGATAAGCTTATAGTTCTGCTTTGGTCTGAAACAAAGGATGGCTTTGATCTATTCTCTCTATTTCATGTTGAATATAGCTTTGTTTGTGTAACTATATGAATAAAGTCATGAGAAAGTGCAAAGTATGTGAGAAATTTGATGAAACAACCATCCCTGAATAAAAGTTTATTTTATTTATTTATTTTATTTTATTTTATTTTACATTTGTTAACCGGGCTAGTCTAACTGGATACATGTCTGTTTTCAGTAGAGGCCCGGGGAGAAAAGCTCCAAGGCACATACATAAAGACAATATAGTAAGTTACAATAGTCCAAGTGTGTAACAGCTGTTGTTAATAAAATACAATACTCCTAGTGAGCATAACACAAGACAGTACAAGGTAATGTGCAAGAGATGTTACTATATACATATATACATATTTTAAATTGCAATAACATGGTCTTTGGTTGATTAAGGATAGGTCAATAAAGATAAAGAGTAATAAAACTAGTGTATGGAGAGAATGTTAATCAGGGTTCGTACAGGGGCATAACCAATGAGTACTGAGAAATAGTCTTAGATTCTGTTTAAAAAATGTCAATGAAGACAGAGATACGAGTTCAGTGGGAAGAAGATTCCAGAGCTTACCAACAGTATTAGAGAACAGAGAGTCTCCTGCTAAGTTGTTGGATCTGCTGGTGTTGCATGTTTCTACTATAATCTAAAATGTGAAATATGATTGGATGATATGTTCCAGAACATTCTGGTACATGTATTTCGTTCTGTAGCTCTGTCATGTTTAGAAGTGCTGCTCTCTGTTCAGAAAAATGAATGTTTTTACTAACTTATTTCAGTTTTTAGGGTTTTATACTAATGAAAAATGGTGATATGAACAGAAATAACCTTCATGACAGATTGGCTTTGACTAGTAACCATTCATCAAAAGATAGAGATCCCCACAGGAGCTATATTATTTTAAATCTACCATTCATCAAAATATAGAGATCCCCACAGGAGCTATATTATTTAAAATCTACCATTCATCAAAAGATAGAGATCCCCACAGGAGCTATATTATTTAAAATCTACCATTCATCAAAAGATAGAGATCCCCACATGAGCTATATTATTTAAAATCTACCATTCATCAAAATATAGAGATCCCCACAGGAGCAATATTATTTAAAATGTACCTCAATGATACCATAGCTTGGAGAAAAGAATTTTCACAGGAAAATCCAAATATATTTTCTTCTTTCTTTTTCTAGCAAGTCTGTTTTCTATCACATGACAAAACATGCTCAAATTAATCATTTCTTGCAATTGTACCATACCAGTTTGCACTGCCCTGCTTCATTCGTATTCACTTAAAATATATTTTGTCAGATTATTCTTTGTTTTACATTTTTAACTTCTCTTCATCATATACAATAGTATGAAATTGCAAACATTATACTATTTTTTTTCTATTATTAATAATGGCTTTGCATACTTTGAGTGAATTAAATAAACTGATGTGTTTTTGGTCAGCTCTTGTGTTTTAATAAACAACTAACTGTAGTTTTAATTAATGTTCATTAATTTCAGCTATTTCTTGCATTCTTACACTTAAATTTACATGTTTTCAGTCTAGGCATGATATTCTTGGACATTTCCCATTTGGCAATTTACACTTCACATTTCACAAAAATCAAATAAAACTTAAAAAAAATCACTCTGCATCAACTTAAAACCTTTAGAAGCAAACATAATTATGCTTAACTCTCTTCTTGCATCAGTTCAACAAGAAGTTGCTAGATGATCTATCACTCCCAAATAAGTCACTGTGTTTAATTTGTACATACCTACAATGGTAGCATTTGCATATAAGTGACTTTTTGTAACAGTTTTGGTCAAATCTTGGTGCATGGCTTTGCTTAAATTATTCAACCTTCTGGAGCTTAATGTTTTATAGGACTATTCCCATACAGACAAGGGGAAAAAGAAGACAAGAGTAACACTTTGAAGTTTTAAGGTGAATGGTTCAAAGAAGAAACAAGAAAGCATTATGTCACAGAAAAAGTGGTTGGAAAGAGTATAGATTTGCTGAAGAGTTAGTGTGACAGGAAATACTAATGCAGTTTATGAAATGCTTGATATGGACCAAGGCAGCTCTTACAGGAGTAGGGAAAACCAAACTATTAATGAAGAAACGCCAAGCTGACAGCAAACCAATAGACAACTCTGCTTTATTCACTTTTAAACGCACAAAATAAGAACGTTTTTCATCCTGCTAAAATAGCAGAACTTCTTCAGAAATCAGCGTTACAATGAATTACAGTCCTTATATAAACTTTTGACCAGTTGGCGCCAAAATCAGCAACACAATTGATATGCATTTAAAGCTATATGTCTACCATAACATTATTTCTATTGATTTAGTTAAAATCTAAAAAAATTATTAAATGAAGTAAATAAAATAAAATAAATTTAGCATAAATCAAGTTTAAAATAAATCATCTAATAAATGATCAAAAAGAAGCATTCATAAAAAGTCTCCTAAAAACCACATATTCTAGCTGAAGTGTACACGTATCGTATTGTAGTTTACATGACTTCATGCTATATCGGAAATGCCTTACATTTATGGTTTTCAAAGATGGCCGCCATTCTGTAGACATTGCATATCTACAGCTCTCCAGATACTCGGAATAAAAATTAACCCTGAGGATATACTACAAGATTTTTTACACTAATTTTTGGATATAACTATTCTACAACAACTAAAGATCGCTTGAGAGGTGAAAGAACAGGAGGAAATTAATCAAACTTACAGGATTAGATCTGATTGTTTGTCTGACTCTGAACAGAGTATTAAACAAAGGAACTGTCTGACCAGTAATCGTGGATATTTACTTGTTAGTTATACTAGAGTTTTGCTTTGCTTCACAATGTCAAAAGAAGAAAAAAGTATGGAAACAACAACAACTAAAACCAAATTATCAGCACTTCAGTCACCTGAAAAGATTCAACAATAAAACGGCAGAAGACTATAAAACAGCAGGAACTTTTAAAAGCTGGAATGACAAATAAACCGGATCAACTGGCTAACATGGAAGATATTAAAACTGCTTTGTTGCCTATTCAAGAAGCTTTGAAAGAACTATCAAACCAGGTACTTTCTTTTGGTGCCACATGCAGTCAAATTCTTGAAAGGATGGATAAATCAGAAGCTAGAATATCTGAAAATGAGGACAGAATAACACTGCTTACAAAAAAAAACAGACATTCATGACCTGGATATTCAGTCTATGCAAAATAAAATTCTGGACTTGGAGGCAAGATCCAGAAGGAACAACATAATTATTAGAGGAATTCCAGAAACTATCCAATATAATGATTTAAGTTCTACCATCATACAAATACTCGAAATATTGTTCAATGACTCTGACATTGCTAAGCAAATAGTTATAGAAAGAGCACATAGAGCTCTCAGAGAAACACAAGCCTCAAACATTCCTAGACCAGTTTACGTCAAAATACTCAACTACCAGGATGTAAATAACATAATTCTAACTGTTAAAAAGAATGGAGGTTATATTATGTGGCAAAATAACAGAGTTTCTATGGGGCAGGATTTACCATTGCAAATAAGACAAGCCAGACAAGCATTATCTCCATACTGTAAGTTCCTCATTGAAAAGAACATTACATTTCAAATGAAATACCCTAACACATTAATTTTTACAGTTGATGGATCCAAATATTCCATATCTATAAAAAAAGAAGCAAAAGTTACCTTTCTGAAGATTTTTAAGTCTCTACCAGCATCGGAAGCTTAACTTGGCCATCCAGTCTGTTTACAGCAACATGGAGACTGGGATTCCATGCTTACTACATCTCGAGGCTTCAAAATCCTTTGTCTGTTCTTTTTTCTTCACCAGGCCCCTTGGTAAATATTTACTTAGTTTCTTTTTGCAGCTCCAGCTCGTTCACGAAGATTTTCCGAATTTTTATGGCTTCTACGAACTGTGTCCCTTCGCGAGGTAACAGGAAGTCCTTTGGGTGCTGCTGTGGGTCCGCTTTCGAGGTGGCGCATCTGGAAGTCCGTCCGCGTAATGGTTTCCCCGTCGCAAACTCGAAAATAAGATTACATGACCAGGAAGTAGGAAGATCGCTGTGGAAGAAGGAGAAACTAGTTGGACTGTAAAACGAGTGTCCGTGAACATTTAATGTATGTTACAGCTTTTATTTTTTTTAAAGGGAACTGAATCCATTCAGGTAGGATTAAAACTGAACTAATAATGTACTGGGTAAAATGTGTTATTTAACTGATATGGTAGAAGTAGGATAACTTTATCATAATTATTCTTTTTTTTTTTTTTCTTGGGTAGTTTATCCTGAATGTGGTTGTGATAATAACATTGTAGTCTTGTCTTAATGATGTGTTTTAATACTGCAAATGTTTAGATACAAAGGGGATTTAGTGTTGGGATAAGTAGTAGGTTAAAAAAATCAGAAGATATTATATCCTGGCTTTTCTAGGAAAGTGAAGGCTATCTTCTTTTATACTGACATGTGGTTCTGACTGTTTTGGGAACTGTGTTATTTAGTTATAATTTTATATATTCAAGTATAGTACCCAGTAAAGCATAGTTAATGCTATTTGTATTCACCTGTGTTGCTGTCATTATAATGTTAAATAAGTTAGATTAGATAAACAAAGTCAGATTTAATGTTATATTTATAGGTTAAATATTGTTTTTTTTTCTCTTTCCTAGATAACTAAACATATAGTGAATTATCTTGAAATCAATAATGTTATTGTTTAGTAGGGGTACTGTCATATATCAGTTTAGGTTAGATTTAAATAAGATAGTTAGCTATCTTAGGGTAATACAACCAATTAATATAACTAATAATATATGTGAACTATTAGAGAGGTAGAATAGTAATTTTGAGTGTAGTGAAGATCATTTATGTTAACTAAATAATATGTTCAAGAGCTGTGGATAGTTATCAGTGTTTATTAGGGAATGTTTTGGTTAGGCTTTGTAGGGTTAGATGTAGTCTCTATAGGTTTTTTGCATGTTTTTGGTCTTTTATTTTGTAAGTTAAAGAATAGATGTTTAGTAAGATTGTGTACCCATAAAAGTTTTAACAGTGTAAAAAACCTATGCATGTCCTGGTCCAGGGGAATAGTCACTGGTTAGGGATGGGACGACAAGACTGCTTCCAGACATTATTTACTGTGCTAATACATTTGAATTTAGTATCGTCTCTCAATTTGAAAATATCTTTAAAAGATTTAAATATCTTAGTATGTGGATAGTAGACTCATGGAATACTAAAGGGCTCCAGAATTTGAAAAAAAGGAAATTATTTTTTCATTTATTTCTCCAGTCAAAGGCATGTTTTATTTTATTACAAGAAACCCATTTGACAAATGATCAATGGACTGTCCTTAAGAATAAGAAATGGATTAGAGAGGTGGTAGCTTCAGAAGGGACAACTAATAGTGCAGGGGTGGCGATTATTATTAAAAACCAATATCAAGAGAAAATTCTAGATTTTAAAATAGACAAAGAGGGAAGATGGTGTTATGTGATTCTTTCATCTAAACTTTATGATAAACCGGTGATACTTCTTAATATATATGCCCCATGTACCAATCAAAAACTTTTTATAATATCACTCTATTTTATCCTGAATCAATATAATAATTACTATATAATAATAGGAGGGGATTGGAACACATACCAAGATCCCAAATTAGATAAATCAAGTTCACACAGGTCCTTTAATAACCAAGCAGTGATAGCACTACAGGAACTTAAAACAGATTTTAAACTATATGATCCATTTAAATACACAAATAATCAAATGATTGCAAATAACTTTGCATTTTATTCAAGTTGTCATAAAATGTGGTCCAGGATCGATTTTTTTCTAATTTCAGACGTACTAATGTCTTTTGATCCCTATGTATCCATACAAGCTCGACATTTGTCGGATCATTCTAAGATCACATTAACCTTCAATAAGGACACTAGACAAAATATACATCTTAGAGGTTATAATTGGTCCTTAAATCCATATTTATTAAATAAAGAAGATATAATAAAAGAAGTTCAAGAGACCTTTAATCAGCTATTAGCTAATCTTTCTAAACACCGACATCCGTCTGACATAGAATGGGCAACGACCAAAGCACAAATAAGAGGAATTTTTCTTCAAAAGGTTACTTATTATAAGAAAATACAATCGAGAGACATACAAGAATTGGAAACTAAAATTAAATTACTGGATCAGGATTTAATTGGGAATTATAGTAAACAAACTGAAACTGAGTTATTAAAATGTCAGAAGGACCTTTTTTTACTACAAAATAGTAAATTATCATTCTATGAACAGAAAATGCTGGCAAAATACGCTCATCACATACAGACCCCTTCAAAGGCACTAGCGCGTATCATTAATCAATCGAAAATACCTTCTCAAATTTCTGAAATACATTTTAACAATAAAACATACACCAATACTGAAGACATTATGAATGCCTTTGAATTAATATTTTCTCAAGTCTATGGTGAACATCAGGATTTAGTTATAAATAAGAGTAATAATGACTTTATGCAGAAGATTATCTTTCCGAAAATTGGTGATGAGTTTCATATGAACTTAGTCAAACCAATTTCCTCAGAGGAGATAATAGATACAATTAAGAAATTGAAGCCATATAAAGCCCCAGGACCGGATGGTTTGACCATGGAATTTTATAAAACTTTTAGTGATACATTGGGGAAAATACTTCCACATGTATTTAACTATATAATTAATAATAAAATTAATGACCCGCACTTTAATGCTTCGAAAACTATTCTTATACAGAAAGAGAATGCTGATTTGCAAAATCCGAATAACTATAGACCTATTTCACTTTTGAATATAGACATGAAAATTAAGACATTGATTTTGGCTAATAGATTGAAGAAGGTAATTAACCTGATAATATCAGAGGAACAAGCTGGTTTTATAAATGGCAGACAAACTACAGATAATACGTTATCACTTCATACACTGATTTCATATGCCACTCATAAAAATTTTAATGCTTATGCACTCATAATTGACGCGCAAAAAGCTTTTGATAGAGTTAATTTAGAATTTTTGTTTGATATTTTATCATATTTTAATATACCTCAAGACTTTATTTTAACATTAAAAAAACTATATAATAATCCCTATACAAATCTAGTTATTAATAAATATCTCTCAAAAAGAATACAAATTAAGAATGGTACCCATGAAGGATGTCCGTTATCTCCTATATTATTCAATCTATATTTAGAACCATTATTTCTACATATCAAACAAAATATCTATCACAATGCTCCAATACTATATGGTGCAAAAATTTCCATGGCTGCTTTTGCGGATGATCTAAATATTTACTGTACGACACCTGTTTCAGATACCAAGAAAATATTAAAAGCAGTGGAAGACTTTGCAAATATATCTAATTACAAAATAAATTTTAGGAAAACTAAGTTATTTCCTTTAAAGACACCTACACCCTTTTTGCTTTTACCATTGGTAGGTCAGGTAAAACCCGAAGAAAAAATAAAATATTTGGGTATTGTTTTTTCAACAGATAATAGAGACTTTTATGTGAACAATGTTAAGTTAATTTGGGAGCATATAGTGTCTGATTTAAAAAGATGGAATAATTTGAAACTACCAATAATGGTAAAGGCCTCAATTATTAAAATGAACATACTTCCCAGAATATTGTATATCTTTAGAGCTACTCAAGTCCAAATTTCTAGGAAATTCTTCAAATAACTTCATACGGAATTAGGTAGATTTGTATGGGAACCTAGAAAAACTAGGATATCCTATGATAAACTGATGACTCCGAAAAACAGGGGTGGTTTAGAGTTACCGAATTTTGAAGCATATTATTTAATAATAAATGCTAATAGAATTCTAAGAGTGGTTAACTTTGATAGGTCCAGTCCTAAATGGTCACCCAAATGGTTGATTCTGAATTATAAACATGTTGCTGGACTGGGTATTAATTGTAAGGCATTACCTTTTTTAAATAAAGATACCCTTAAAATGTACGCTCTGATGGAACATATCAGAATATATATAATATCAGTACAAAGTTTGTTTAACGCACTAAATCTCTTACAATATATGATGACTTTTCAACCATTTCATAAGAACCCGAATTTGAAAATTGGTAATCAGCTGATAGATCTTAAAAAATTCCCACTTATAAGTGATTTAACTATACTTGATTTATATCCCTTCCTCGGTATCTCAATACATGACATTCTAAGAGAGATGAATCTCCCTAACTCATATTTAATTATAATGAGACAGTTAAAGGATCTGTCAATAAGCTATTTTAGTAATAGTAATTTTAAAATTAGATAAGAAGATTTAACCATTTGCCTAAACTTATGGCAAACTCTTACGCAGGACTGTAAATATATAAAGGCTTCATATAATTTGATAAAAGACGTGAAATATAATAACCAAATACTTTTATCTAAATACTGGAAGGAGAAATTGTTAACGATTGAAGATAGTAAAATAGTGAAAGCAATTAATTTAACCCTAAAATCAGTATCTCTTCAAAAGTTATTATTTACTCAGTTGATGATATTTAATAATGTGTATTACACTTGTCTCACACTATATAAATTCAACTCTAAAAACTCACCTAAATGTCCATATTGTATAGATCAAACGGCTGACCTTTTACACATGTTCTGGAGTTGTAAATGTATTTTCAAACTTTGGAATTCCTTAAAAATTCAATTACAAAAAATGGGATATCAACAGTCTACACTTTCTTGGGAGTTTATGATTCTTCATATTCCCCCGAATAATTTGGATAGATCCCAAAGGATCATACTCATAAATATTTTTCTGTTAATGAAGCTGTATATAGCTACAAATTGGTTGAACCCATCCCAGACTTCATGGGAAAATTTTAAGAGTGTAGCGATAAAACACATCTTAGCACATAAATTACTAATTAAAGATCATAAGAAAAGTATAAATAATACAAAAATATGGGAGCAAATCTTTATTATTGTGTTAGTGTAAGGTTCCTATCCACTTTTCTCCGGGAAGTACATACTAAATATGGAGCTTAGTATAGATAAGCCTTATATTGATACTAGATTTTCATTTTCACTTTCTTTAATACCCATCTAGAAGTTTATATTAATGTATAATGACTTTATGTAACTGCTGGAAGCATTCATGTATATATTGTAAATATGTTGTGGTATTGTATTAACATTTGAAAAAGAATAAAGACTTATTGTTGAAAAAAAAAAAAAGGAAATGCCCTACATTTACAACCAGTAGCAGCTTCTGTTCATGCAGCTATGTTCATATGAATTTTATTAACAAATATATAATAATACTAATAATAATAATAATAATAATAATAATATATGACATATATAACTGCATGGAAAATGTATAAAAAATATATATGAATATATGAAAATGGTGATGGTATGATTGATATTTCAAATAAATTGTTCCTTAAAACTACCATACACATATTCTAAAATACCAATTTAGTTGA
The DNA here is from genome assembly GCF_019279795.1 of Protopterus annectens. NCBI lineage: Eukaryota > Metazoa > Chordata > Ceratodontiformes > Protopteridae > Protopterus > Protopterus annectens. The sequence continues at coordinate 323,034,764 of NC_056738.1, forward strand.
TATATACAGATATATGTTTTATATTTTATATTTTATATTTGAACCGAAATCCAAAAGTTAACTGATGATACCATTAATCCTCCTATAATACATTAGTTATGAGAGGCAATATATATAAACACGAAAATCATAGATTTTTACTTAGTCTTATACATACCTAACATCTGTCTATGAAATCCATGAATTGTGTATTAATTATATAAAAGATGATATATATGAATTTGAAAGCTGAATATAGTTAAATTCCTCATCCATACTGAAAGAATTAAACTACTTTCATCTCTCTAAGCTCTTAAGTTTTAACAAGCACATAATTGAACATTTATCATTGAGACCAGGGTACATATAGGCATTAAGCCTTATTTGCCATAACAATTCTATTCTTTCCAAGATTAAACTGATTGGACCTCCTCTTATATCCTGATTAACTTGTTGAACTACTTTAAATTTAAACTTATGTTCAGGATTTAATACAATGTGTCTAGCTAAAGCATTCTACTCCTTATGTTGGCTAATAGCCCTCATATGTTCTGAAACTCTCTCTTTTAATTTTCGATCAGTTTTTCCAATGTAAAACGATGGACATGCTTGACATTTAGCTATATAAACCACTCCTTTGCTATTACAATTAAATTTTCCTTTTAGGTTGATTTTATAACCATTAACTTCTATGCTATTTCCCATGTCCATTAGAAAACAATATGAGCAATGTCCACATTGCATCATTCCTTGATTTCTGATCGAAAAATGCTTTTGCTTCTGAAAAATTTGTTTGAAATTATTAATTTTTCTCCAAACAATTTTAGGTGTAAAATTGAATACTGAAGCTAAACTAACATCATCCTTTAATAATGACCAATTCTTAATTATCTCCTTAATGGATTTATAATTTGAAGAAAAATTAAATATACATGCCAAATCAAAATGTATACTAATATTATTTTTTTCAACAATTGACTGATCTCTATTGTGGTCTTGCATGTTACTTTCCACAACTTTATCTCCTAATATAGGTGTATATAACCCATGTTTTTCTTTTTGATTTCACTTCAAAAATGATGTCTTCTATCAATTCTATTGGATATGATCTATTTAGGAACATCTGTTTAAGAGTTGAGCATTCTTCTAGAAATTTTTCATCCGTTGTTATCATTCTTGCTGCTCGAACTAGTTGACCTTTTAATACTGAGCGCTTTTGATACAACGGATGCGCACTGGAGAAGTGTAAAATTTATTTGAATATGTTGGTTTTCGATACACCCAAGCCTCATATTGCTTTTGTTGAAAATTTTTAATTAATTGTATGTCCAAATATCCTATTGATGTACTATTGAATGTGTAAGTAAAATTCAAAAATTCAGTAGAATGATTCAACATCTTCACAAAGATGTCAGCTGTCTGCTCTGTACCTTCAAAAATTACAAATATATCATCGATAAATCTCACGTAGAACTTTACTACATCTTGGAACAAAGGTTCAGAAAATATATACGTACTTTCCCAATATGACATCACCAGGTTCGCATAACTGGAACCACATGGTGATCCCATGGCTACCCCCTTCTTTTGTATATAATATTGATTTTCGAAGAGGATTAAATTATAGGAAAGAACTATATCTAAAACTTCTTGTATTAGAGTAACTTCAGAATCTGACGCATGTTTTTGGCGCATCCTACTAGTAACCCATTCAATCCCTTCTGTATGTGGGATACTAGTATACAGTTCCTTAACATCAATGGTTAAGAAATTGTATTCGTCTTTATATGTAAAATTATTTACTTTTTCCAGAAACATCCATGAATCTTTTATTATCCATTCTTCTTTTACAACATATTTCTTGAGAATAGAATCAATGAATTTTGCACATGCATATGTGGAAGAATTTCTCCCATCCACTATTGGTCTAAATGGGGGATTCTGTAAGTTTTTATGAATCTTAGGCACTCCAAAAATACAAGGTGCTCTCGGTGCCATTATCACCAAATAGTTATAAGCATGTATATCGATTCTGCCCTCAATGAACAACTCATTCAAAAACCTTTTTATGAATTGATTAGCCTTATTGTATTCATTAAGTGACGCTATTTCATAAACATCAGTTGACATAATCTCTCTTATATGTTGGACATAATCTGGAACGTCCATAAAGACTAGACCACCGCCTTTATCCGGGTTCATTATTCTGACATTGGCCATTAATAAACATTCCAAACTATTTCTCTCCTCAGCTTTTAGATTATCAATAAATTTGGAACTGTTCTTATTCAGTTCCCTTAAATCCAATTCACATATTTTTTCAAAGATGCCCAGCGAATTGTGAAGGGGTGGATTGAAACAACTTGCAACTCTAAAGTTATGTGCATTATTGGTTGCATCTCGTTGCACTCCTAACAAATATTTTAGATTTAGTTTCCTCACAAAAAGCTTTAAATCACATATAGTTTCTGCTAAATTCATCCTACGTGCTGGAACAAATGTTAAACCTCTAGAGAGAATGTCCGCTAAATTCTGTGTGACCTGAAAAGAAGAAAAATTGTAAATTGTAAAGTCATTATCTTTATTTTTGATCAAATCAGGTCCACATATATCATCAATATTACTGGTCATCTCCTGTTGTTCTGGTTCCTTTTCCTGTTCCATTGCTTTTTCCGTGTGTTGTTCGGAAAACCCTGATGATTATTATTTTTATTATTGTTGTATACTTGATTATTGTTTTCTGCTTTTCTATTATTATTATGTCCCTTCAACCTTTTGCTTCTTCTCACTTGCGTATCTTCCATCAAGGAACTATCTTCTTGTTGTTTTTCACATACTTGTATTGTTGGTGAGTTATTATTTGTATTAATATTGCCATCCCTTGACTGATTTGAATTTGAGTCCTTCTTTTGACCATCAAAAGAGCTTAGTCGCTTATTAGGCCAAACCTGAGCCAGTGGTGGTTGTGGATACGCTTGACCTCTCTCGTATTGCGCTCTATCCCTTTCCAGTTTTTTAATTTTGGTTTTCCTCATTTTCTCTATGTGTTGCTCTATACTTTGAAAACACCTGGTATAATCATATTTATACCGTGAAAAGTCTATATGCCCTTTGATTGCCACATCCAATTTCTCTATTTCTTCTTCTGTATCTTTAATTATGAAAGTATAGTGTTTTATCATAATCTGCATAAGCTGGAAACCCTGCTGATTAAACAACTGAATGAGCTCTTTATGAAATAAAGACCCCGGTACTAACCCGGTTGGATAGCGCCAACATCTCAGTCCTTTTGGAACAATTTGAGCTCTTAAACACTCTTGAAAATATTCAATTTCAAGATTCAACTTTTTATATTTGAGCATATTTGCATCTAAGTCATTTAATAAATCTGATAAAATTATGTCATTTTCACCTAAACTATCCGAAGCATTAATACCTTGATCTGATTTATATAAGGCTACCGGTAAGGTAAGCCAGTCTTTTAAATTGGGCATTTTTGTTGAATCTCTCAAAATAGGCTGAATTGCTTCATTAATGTTAGCCGATGTCGTGGCTACATTATCTTGGTCTAATCTTGACATTCCATGCCCATACTGTCCATTTTGTTCATTAGGTTGTTGTAAAGAATTACGAGAAACAGTACCTGTTTGGGTATACACTACTCGAACTCCTTCGGCCATAGCAGGTTCTGCCATGTGCTCGGGTTGTTGCTCATTATTGACCCTTCAGTCCCTTGGTGCTGTGTACCCCGCTGCTGTTATTATATCTTCATTTGTGTCAGTAATAACGATCCGGTTTTGCTGTTGCTGTTGGGAAGCTGCTACATTATCCAGTCTTACGCTCATATTTTCAACTTTTTGAGACAAAAGTTGAATGAGCATAGTAAGTTTTCCAGTTGCAGCTCCTTCGTTTTCTTTGTCCATTAACTCATCCCTTAGTAAGCAAGGAGTTGCTTCAAAGGACTTGTCTGCCATGGCGTATAAATAACAACTAAAGAACCATTAACGAAAAAACAAACTGATGAAGAAACGCCAAGCTGACAGCAAACCAAAAGACAACTCCACTTTATTCACTTTTAAATGCACAAAATAAGAACGTTTTTCGTCCTGCTAAAATAGCATAACTTCTTCAGAAATCAGCGTTACAATGAATTACAGTCCTTATATAAACTTTTGACCAGTTGGCACCAAAATCAGCAACACAATTGATATGCATTTAAAGCTATATGTCTACCATAACATTATTTCTATTTATTTAGTTAAAATCTAAAAAAATTATTAAATGAAGTAAATAAAATAAAATAAATTTAGCATAAATCAAGTTTAAAATAAATCATCTAATAAATGATCAAAAAGAAGCATTCATAAAAAGTCTCCTAAAAACCACATATTCTAGCTGAAGTGTACACGTATCGTATTGTAGTTTACATGACTTCATGCTATATCGGAAATACCCTACATTTACAACCAGTAGCAGCTTCTGTTCATGCAGCTATGTTCATATGAATTTTATTAACAAATATATAATAATAATAATAATAATAATAATAATAATAATAATAATAATAATAATATATGACATATATAACTGCATGGAAAATGTATAAAAAATATATATGAATATATGAAAATGGTGATGGTATGATTGATATTTCAAATAAATTGTTCCTTAAAACTACCATACACATATTCTAAAATACCAATTTAGTTGATATATACAGATATATGTTTTATATTTTATATTTTATATTTGAACCAAAATCCAAAAGTTAACGGATGATACCATTAATCCTCCTATAATACATTAGTTATGAGAGGCAATATATATAAACACGAAAATCATAGATTCCTACTTAGTCTTATACATACCTAACATCTGTCTATGAAATCCATGAATGTGTATTAATTATATAAAAGATGATATATATGAATTTGAAAGCTGAATATAGCTAAATTCCTCATCCATACTGAAAGAATTAAACTACTTTCATCTCTCTAAGCTCTTAAGTTTTAACAAGCACATAATTGAAACCAAACTATTAGTTAAATATATTTTCTGGCTATAAATGCATAGCGATACAGCTATTGTGTGCCCTTTTATCAGCACACAACATAATTCCATGTTTTTCTTGTCAGTGTTTTCATACAGCTATTACATGGTGTTTTGCTGATGTTTGGGTTGCTGATTCAGAGTTTTCTGAATACTTGCAACCTTTGAGTTAGTGTATGTGTGTGTGTGTGTGTGTGTGTGTGTGTGTGTGTGTGTGTGTGTGTGTGTGTGTGTGTGTGTGTCTACAAACATACATAAATATATATATATATATATATATATATATATATATATATATATATATATATATATATATATGTATTTGTATATATGGGAGTAGGGCAGTGGATCGACTGTGCTCCTGCTGCAACATCTCTTTGGTCAACACCATTTGATTCATGTACACAGATGCTTGATAGGTGTGTGGGATTGTAATTCCCAGGTAGGGATCTCAGGTTTATATATATAATTAGCAAATGGTATGGGAGTGCAGGGGGGGATTCCCCCCTGCAAAACACGTGTAGTTTATTTGCACAGCTCTGCTGTAATCCATAGAGCATGCACGTAACATGTTCGTGTTTGCAGTTTTGACATTTTCATGTCAGGATTCTATGTGTCACTATAAGTGCATGGTGGATTCAGTCGTGCGCGCACACACACACACACACACACACACACACACACACACAGACACACAGACACACACACACACACACACACACACACACACACACACACACACACACACACACACATTTTATATATATATAAATATATATATATGGAGAGAGAGATACTGGAGGTGCAGGGACTTGTACCACATTATGTCTCCTGCAAAAACAATTATTTTATGGTGCATTGAGATGTTTCCATTTTTTTCCCAGTTTTTTAACAATGTGATTAATTCTATTGTTAGACATTTTAATTGGAATTATTCATGCCTTGGCTAATCAAGATGTGATTAGTCATAGGAAATCCTTGTGAAAGACCAGATTTTAAATTCAATATCAGTCTGAAAAAAAAGAGTGCAAGATGGAATTCAAATCATATATTTTTGTGGGGGAGTAATAACACCCAAGTAAGAGGCTATGATCTTCTGTACCCATTTACATAATGTAATCCACTCCATGTTCTCTGCATGTCAGGGAAGGAATATTTCCATTACATTGATCTTTTTGATAAGAGTGCATTGTCACTCTCAGAGACATTTACAGGAGATCCCAGCACAGCAAGCATATGCTGCTCTCAAGAACCAAACAGGAAGTTATTGTCCAGTGTCAGGAGCACATATCCAGAATGGATGATGAACAGTAACATCAGTAAGTGTTTTCCTGAGGGCAAAATCTCTTCAGAAAGGGTTTTCCATAGGTATAAAGTTTATACTTGTGGCATGGAGCAGAGAATGAGCTTTAAAAGGAGAGTGAGAACAGAAGTGTAGGACATGTTGTGAGGGTAAGAGAGTAACAGGGGTAGAGCAGTCATAGTGACACAGACAGAGGGCAAGAGTTCAAATGTAGTAAGCAGTAAAGAACCAGACCATTTAATTTCCTGAACAAGGGGAGTACCCTTCATCCCATTCATTTGTTACTTGGGGTGACTTTTTCAGAACCTAATCCCACCTCCCCAATGAAAGTGTTTATATAACCAAAATTCAGCCATGTGTTCAGTCATTAACATTATTTAAATAATGTATTTTTTTTATTTTAACTAATTATTAATTGACAACACTTTGTCATTACACACAAATGTGTTTCAGGAAAATATATGTTTCATTTATATTCATTAACTAATATGCTTGCACAATATTATTATTATTATTATTATTATTATTATTATTATTATTATTATTATTATTACCATTAGTAGTAGTAGTAGTAGTAGCAGCATTATTTATTTTTTTATTTATTTGGCATTTGTTTATCGGGAAAGTCCGATTGGTTCATGAGGTACCCATTTTCATCTGAGGCCTGAGAGAAAATCTCCAGATACATATGGTTAACAGAATGAAAAACTTGACAAACATAACAAAGTCATAGCATCCAAGCACAAATATGAAAACAACACACTAGTTTGTCAGAATGACAACTTAACAGACATAATAAAGTCATAACATTCAATCGCAACATTTGAAAAATTATACATCAGTTTGTCAGAAAAAAACTCAACAGACATAATAAAGTCCTACCTTGGCATTCAATAAACTCCATGTAGGCTTCACGCAAAGCCTACACAGAGTTTACATGTGTGTGCTGTGTTGTGCGGCAAGCAGCAGTGTGCAATACGTATTCATGCTGTGCACCCCTTTTAACCAATGTTTCGTTGCTGGCATCAGTGTTGCCAGCCAGGTAGCCATGTAATCAAACATGGCTAGCACTCCTGTTTCAATCAGAGCACTGACAGTTTGCGGTTTTCTGCAAAATGCCACAATGATCACCAGGGCTTCAACGATAGTTCTCAATTTCTTAGTGCAAGTCATCTGGACAAAGGAAAATGTAATGGGGAGACAATGACCCAGAAATAGGGGGTCTATGTTAAATCATTGAACACTTAAAAAGCGAACGATGATTTATCAAACCCATGTAAGCGAAAGCTTACATTCACGAACGCTTAGAACAGCGATTTTTTTCCAAGTGAAAAAAAATCGCTCTTCCACAAAAAAAAAAAAAATACAATTTTAAAACATTACATAACGTGGTGCTTTGCCCCCCACACCCCTACTTAAATATACCAACTCCCAGATCCCACTACAGTCACAAAAACAGCAAAGTAATGGAAGCAGCCAAGCAATTTCTTTCCCAGGGAAAGAATTTGCTTATACGCCATTTCACTATTTTGCCTTTTCATGCTTTCAAGTTCAATCAAGACATATTTGAAAGAATGCGTCTTCGCTCATTTAATAGGAACCCGAAATAGGGACATATTTGACACATTTGCCCCATAGAAATGTGTTAGAATAACTAGTGAGGTTTGTGTTAAGATGCATGTTTGGAAGGATTTGAAGTCTGAAACAAATGTATGTAATAATGAGTCACATCAGTCCTGAGATAATTCCAGTGATATGGCACAAAGCCACAAATTTGATAAGGAACACACCTGGCCATTCTGTGAAAATCTGGACAGTCGAGAGTTATGTATGTTAAGTATATAGTCCAAGCACAGTACAGGATGGTATCTACAGTGCAGAGTATTGTGATATGCTAATCCAGGCATTCTGTACTGAAGTTGAGTAAATGATCTGTAACATTACGTGGACTGCCATGTAAAATAAACACTCGGGAAGTGCATGTATTGAATAGAGACACACAGCTGAATTGTAGGAATGAACACGGGGAAAGAGGACCGATGAAACATCCTAATGTATAGCAGATGAAGGCATGTCAATGGAAGATGGTTGTAGCAGCGACACCAATCACATATCTATATGGTACAGTAGGGAGTGCACAGTGAAAATGTCTATTATGCGACTGTCACACAAGGTGACTTAACAAGGGGGAGAATGTCTGTGTGAGATAAGCATCCTTACATAAAGAATGTAAAGGACATCTATCAGGTATCTGACATACAGTTGGGGCAGGATTCATATTGTGAAGCTGTGCAAAATGATTTACTGGAATATGAGAGTAATCTCAGCAGAGGTCACCAGGAAGTGGGGCACAGGTAAAGGCTCATGAACAGCATTAAAAGAACCAACGACAATATCAGAATAATGCCACCAGTAATACCATGCCTCTGACATAACATAGGTGACTTAGAGTGATCACAGATGATTCTGCACAAACACACGAATACAACTATTATGATACATCCATACTCTATGAGGGTAATGTACACACTTCTGGCACCATAACATCTGCTGTGACTACATGCTGGTGGATGTTCCACTTACCATCTATGACACAGTTCACATACTTTTTGGTCTGATTATAAGGTATGATGTCCACACTACACATGGGTTGTATGCTTGTTTTCCTGATGTAACAAATCCACCCATGTTTTCTTGTCATTGTAGGTGCTGTCATGACTGTGGCAGCAATCTTTGTTATGCGTTGATACTGTCTGTATTATACTAATATCACATTTGGTGTCAATGATTTCCCACAATCTGTAGTCCTTTAGGCAGCTGCTTGGACTCAAGATGTGTATGTCATGTGTGATGTCCATCACTTAAATAATGGACAGGTAAGGGCCTAGCAGACAGCCGTGATGTATGAACCTGGTTCCTGGACCTGAGATATAGGTCACTTCATACATTTCAATATAGTGAGATGCCACATATGTGATACACAGGTTTACCCACTTGGTGAGATAGCTGATTATAGTCAAATCTGACTGTGTTGATTGAATACCTTAGTGTGGATTTGTGTCAAATGCATTGGTCTGGTCAAATTCCACAATTGATAGTGTTATCATCATGTATGTCCTCGATGAACTCTTTGAGGACATCAGATGTAACAGACATGATGTAGCATTAACAACTCACACAGCTCTGCTGTACACAGCTGTACACAGCCGGGATATTACTAGTGTCCATTTAGAAAAGGTCTATGATGACAAGTTGGTCTACCTCATAGCTGAGGTGAGTCAAGATGTGTCTGTACATGCATGCATTAGATGGTGTCCCACCCAACTCAGATGGATGCATGTTGGTGTACACCCTTCTGCGGTAACATAGCCCATGTGGAGGGTGTACTGAAGTGTGTATTCAACCATATCAGGAAAGTGTATGTGCTGAGTCATGCCATAGGTGATCTGTGATGTTGTCAGGCCTGGATGAAGGTATTCAGTGCATACTGCCTATCGTTATCTGGCCTATGGTTTTGACACAATCCCCCATGCAGGTATCATTGAGGTATCACTGAGAAACTCTCCCAGCTGGGGATTAATCCTTACATGACTAGATGGGTTACAAGTTGGCTCACTGACAGAGCACATACTGTGAAAGTTGGTGAACCAACCTGTACCAGTAGAACTGCCAACACTGGCAAAACCCGGGGATCTCTATTTCTTGACAGTTCAGGCTAATGTATATGGCCTTTAGCTTACCAAGTTTGCTGATTCTTGCACATTTGGTGCAATCATTGAGCCACCAGTGATGATAACATACTACAGGAGGAGCTAACACAGAATAATGATTGGTGACAAAGCCGCACGATCTACAAATAAATGTAGAAATGTGTCTTTATTTTCTCCTTCTAAAAAGTAGAATTCCATGCTAATTACAGCATTGACAACAGTCCTGCTATGCTGAAATCCAGTGATGCAAGCACTGGGAAGACATGTAGATAGCAATCTGAACTTGACCACCATGTTCCACGCTGGTATTGAAAGCCCATGCTGTGCACATCATAAGTCATGTCATAATATTCCGATCTTAGGATTGTATGACAACACTGTACTCAAACCTCACCAGAATACTAATACAGTATAATGTTCTATTTTGCATGTGCCTCACCAGATACATGCAGCAGCTGGAGAGATTACAGGAGTTTTTCATCAAGAAAACAGAGCCTACAAACCATGCCATGATGTACGTGGATAGACTGAAAGCCATGTCACTGCTATCTGTATCGTATAGGATGAGGCAACTTCTGCTTGGCCTCCAGGCCAGTCTCTGACCCTTCCCTGGTGGGAATAGTGAATATCCATAAATCAGATATAGCCGATGACATCAGCAGTGTCTGTTGAGGAGAATATGACAATACAGTGTCCCAAATGCTGGTGTAAAAGGCTGACTGTAATGTTAAGCAAGAGTACACACACACACACACACACACACACACACACACACACACACACACACACACACACACACACACACACACACACACACACACACACACACACACACACACACACACACACACATACACACACACACACACACACACACACACACACACACACACACACACACACACACACACACACACAGATTTGACTGCAGTAAAAAGAGAATCCCTACCTATCTATATGCGCAGACCACAGGCTACTGTATTTAAGGCAAGTGACACAGCTCAAGTCTAACCTGGAGTTTCTCAGACAACACTTTATAGCTGATGGCAGCAGCAGTGTCTGTTGAGGAGAATTTGACAATAACAGTGTCCCACATGCTGGTGCAAAAGGCTCTATGTAATGTCAAGCAAGAGCACAAACACACAACCAGTTCACTGCAGTGAGAACAGAACCCCTACCTATTTAAATACACAAACTACAGAACTCAGTACTTTATGCAAGCATCATGGCACAAGTCTGACTATAAGACTGCAGGTCAAATTACAGTGGATGACATCAGCAGACCATGTTGGAGAGAATATGTTGGGAACCCTGCATAGAGTCATAGCTTTAAAGTTTCATAGAAGGTTACTAGCTTAATGGCCCTTGTGTTTACAAGCTGAACTTTGTAAAAACAAAAGTACCCTTATTGAGCATAATTAGATGGTCATCGTTAGCAGAATGATTTTGTGATGAGCATTGATTGGCCCTGTCCATGAGTAACTTAGGTTCCACCCCAACGGGTGAATTTACAATTACCCATCCAGTTGTCAAGGTTGCACTTCAATAGAGTCATTGAGGAGCACTGCTTCACATGCAATGGGAGCCTATTACAGGGGAGTGTCAGTCAGTGAGAGTTATATCTGTCTCCCTAAATGTTCTGTTTATGTCACAGGCTAGGTTGAGATCCCTGGAGCAAATTATACTTGTCCCATTTGATTTGTAGATATCCAGCATTTCCAGTCAGGCAGGGTCTGAAACTGCTGTGTAGGCCAGGCATAGGTCACCTCTCAGCTGCCTGCATGATACCAAATACAGTGACATGTCTTTCAGTCTTAAATATATGTCATGTGTTGGAGGGCCTGGATTCTCATGGTCACAAACTTCTGTGTTTTCTCCAGTTGCTGCAGGTGTCTGGTGAAGTACAGACAAAAGGGAGCATTGTACTCAACTGGTCTGATAAGGGCAGCATGCAGCAGAGCTATGACCTCCCTGGTCTTCGATGTGGTAGCCTCATTTATGACATGTGCAATACAGAATGTCTGTCTCACCACTATGGACACATAGTGATTGAAATGTAGATTGCTATCAACATGTGTTCCCAAGTTTTGCAACACTGTGTTTGAGCTTAGAGGGCTGCTATGTATATCATAATTAGCAGAGGTACTAAATTGCCAAAGGGGACAATGAGGCACTTTTTGCTTTAACATTCAGTCCATGTGTTTGGCACCAATCATTTGTCTGTGTCACTTCTGTAATATATTAACATCATTGGGGGACTCTATATGTCTGTGTCCAGTTTACAGTCATCTGCAAACTTGGTAAGCCACAGGCAATATACCTTTGCCTGGACTTCAGAAAAATAGTTTTGAAACAGTTAAGGGCTTAGGACAGATCCCTGTGGTATTCAACTGGCAAGTGGTCTAGTGGTGGAGGTGCATTCCTCAACTTTGACTGTGTGTGTTCTGTCGATGATCCAGTTGGCTATTCATCTAGTAATGCATGGGTTTTTTCCCAGATAGGAGATTTTCTCTATGATACTTGAATGTGGGATAGTGTCAGAGGCCTAGGATAACTCATCATAGGTGGTATGCCCTGTTATCCCTCATCCAGCTTTTTGGGGTCAGTATCAAAGAAGTCTACTACATTTAGTAATCAAGATCTACCCTTGACAAAACCAAAATTGGTTGAGTCAAGTGTGTTGAAGGTCACCTATGACCAGTGGATAAGGTCCATGCTGATTCCTTCCCTAGCCTCACAGATACGGCTTTTTAGGCTTATGGGTCAATATATCTAGTTCTGCATGTTAACAGATTGATGTGCATTGCATATCACACAACATTTGATATTAATTTCTGTAGTACGGGTGATACATGTGTGGAAAAAGTACTGCGACACCTGGGTTACAGTGCTTGGGAGAGGCAACACATGGTTGTATTGCACATATGGGACATATTGTTAGATAGGGCCTTCAGTTTGTTATGCTTCCACATATAATTTCATGTCATAAACAGGATATGGACAATAAACAGTAGTAATACATATTAATATTTGCTTTTCCATAGCCCAGCGAGCATTAGGTTTGCATAATGGTTGGCAAATTGTTTGCGCATGCGAGATACACATTTTCAATGCTATTCATTTTTGCACATAGCTAAGCAGTATGCAAATGCGAGCTGCATTGCTAAAGTCTGAGAGTTAGTATTAAGTCTATGAAACACACCTGCTGCTTAACTGACTCTGTGACAGCAGGTATAAATGCACTGAGGCATTTCTTTTTGAGCCCTGATGATAGTGGGTTCAAATCCAGGTGTATCTAATACTGTTAAATACTTGAAAAATAAACATTGATAATGCAATGACATGAATTCTTTATAGTACATGTGTCATTGTGCATTGGCATAGTGCAGCAGGGTTAAGTGCACTGCAAGCAGGTAACCACAGCAGTTTCCACCTTTCACTGTTGTTGCACATTGGTGTGCGATGGGCATCTCCACACAATCATAGAGCAAAAAGAGGGGGATCCATTGCTTTTTCTGCTACTTATGTGTGTTGTGTGCAATTTTATTTTTTGACCAGATTAAAGGTGTTAAAATGTAGCAGATAGGAAAGTGGTGAAATGGGGAGCAAGCAGAGGGAAGAGCAAAGGGAAAGCAGGAACGTACAGGATGGAGGTAGGAAAGAACCATAGCTATCCATTTCTTTAACAGTGTAAACTGAAAATATGTGCAGAATATTAACTGAATTTGGTTTGTCACCTCCATAAAGATGGGTGACCACAATACAATCATGTTGTATAGCTAATTGCATCACATCAAGTGTGTCACGAAGACATGTGTGCAAAATGGAGAGCTATGTATGGGATATTTTTTTTTTTTTTTTGGTTAACAGGTGCCCATTTTTTTATTTCAGTAAGAGAGGAATGTTGGGGAAGGAGCATAGGTATGTCTGAGTTAGGTAAGTTGGGTAGATACAGGAAGCAATTGCAAACATAAAAGACAAATGAGATGAGACAGGGATGGTGATGGACACAAAAGGTTGGGAGACACCATGGTTGGGGTGAGGGAGGGGACAATGCAGGCCCATGCCCATCAAGCTTGGAGACAGTGAAAATTGAGTCCTCACCCACTGGACTGTCATCACTGTCATCTTATTCTTTGGGTGGCTGAGGTGCTTGATGTCTCCTCCTCTTCTACTCATGGATCATGAGGGAGAGCAGTCTCTCCATCAGGTGTAGGAGTACACCAATGGTGTGGCATACAACCCTACATACCATCCCTGGCAACTCACTGCAGGTGATGAAAGGAGGGTCCCACTTCACTAGCTTCCAGGTCAGGATGACCTGAGGGTGCAGGTAGTGCAGCAGCAGCAGAGGCAGTGCTGCCAGGTTGGTTCCCAGATGTGCTGGGTATCGGTGCTGGAGCCATAAGAGTGGGGCAGGCTGATCCCCTGGGCTGGCCTACCTTGCTGTGCTGTGGAGCATTGAGTGATGTGGCACACATGGATTACATGATGAGGTTTTGATGACACATAATAGAAAATAAAAAAAGAGAAGTGAGAGCACAAAAGAGATAAAATTAGTGCCATCATATGTGACATACAATGCATTACTACAACTCTTTTATCTTACGTATTACGTTTAAGTATACCTACTAACAGATGTGCACTATACTAGAGATTGCTGAAAGTAATCCTTGAAATGTGCATATATTGCAAATATGGATGTTCCAATTATACAGATTACAGTTTAAAGCAGTGCCACTGGTATAGAGTTTTTAATTTGATGTAAATATTATTGAAGAAATAAGAGTATTGTATATTGTATAGTTGTGAATTTTGGTATTGAACCCACAACCTCTGACTGCAGTCTAATATTGGACTCTTACAATTTGTGCTACAAACTAATGCATGCATACCTGATTTTACAGTTGGAATATGCATGCTCCATTTGATACGACTCTATAAAATACCAAAAAACCTATCTTTAAGTTTTAATGCTACAATAACACTTCTCTTCTGCTGCATACATACAACCTGCTTCCCTCAGTCTTGTCAGTTGAGCAACTTGGGCCTGCACATTGAGATCATGCTCCCTAGCAGCTGAGGAAAGAGCAGAAAAAAAGCAGAAGAGCATTATGCGTACCAGTCTTGCCTATATTTAGCTTTCTAAGTCTTACAAGTACTCTCTTTATTTCATACTAACACAGCTGTGGGATGGCTGCAGTCTCAAATTCCTCCCACCAACAGTTGAGAGTATCCCTTTTCTCCTGTAAAGGTCATAAAAATGATGCCTACATTGTTCTGCAGTGCATGGGATATCAGTGGCATTGGATACAGCCTGGGTCAAACTATTCCATGCCTCAGATTTGTACTGGGAGCCAGAATAGTCCCCTGCAGAAGCCTTTGACTGTGGTGCTTTACCAGGAGTTCAGTAAATATCTTGGACGCCTGGACACCCCATCTCTGTGCCCTAAACCTGGCACCTTCCCACTAATGTCAGCCATGTCTACCAGCAGAACTAGACTGCATATACATAAATGCAGGTGACAGTATGAGCTGTTACATATGTATGTGTGGGGTCTATATCAGTTCATTGAAATGGCTCATTATCAAATGCCGTAACGTCGAACTGCAAAACCCGAACCCTAACAATATCAAAACCTCAAAACAGTGATTTTTTTCCCCAGGGAAAAAAATTGCTGTTCCGAGAAACACACACACCACAAGCACACTAAAAAGCAGCAATCCGCACACATACATTTAAAAGTTACATCTAACCCTACACTACACTGCACATATACTACGATCTATCCACTTACCTTAACCCAGACCCTAACCCTAAGGTCTGTCACTATCGCACACTCACCTCACCCACACCCTAACCCTAACTCACTTAACCTGCCCCTAACCCCAAATTCTCACTATCACACACTCACCTCACTTGCGCCCTAACCCTAACTCACTTAATCCACCCCTAACCCCAAATTCTCACTATCGCACACTCATCTCGCCCACGCCCTAACCCTAACTCACCCAACCCGCGCCCTAACCCGAACGTCCGCATAATCACACACTTACCTTAACCCAACCCGTAACTTTCCACCGCATCGCTGAAAACAGCAAAGCCATAACAACGGCCAACCAAGTTCTTTCCCTAGGAAAGAATTTGGCTTTGTGCAGCTTCGCTGTTTTCAGCGTTCGAGATATTGGGTTCGATATTAGATCATTCGAAATTCTGCCTTTTCGATGATCTAATATAGACCCATATGTGTGTGATTTGACAAGGTTATTGAATATACATCCAGTTGTGTATGTGTCTTGGACAAATGTGAAACCCATGCAAGTTCAGATATCAGAATTATATTTACAGAACTGTAGTACACAGTATACCCACAGTCATACATCTGAAAACACAATAATAGTGCCTCATTCCTCATGCATATAATTCATATCAGCTCCACTATCTAAAGTGTTATAAGTAAGAGTGAATATAATGAGAAATGAAACAACATTAAAAGTGTATGGAATATCCTGTATTAGGACCCAGGACCATGTGTATGGAAGTCCTACACTTATACCTGTTGCCACAAAAATCCTACTCTTTTATGCAGTTGATTGCTATAAACTGCACTGTCACAATAGTAAAGAAAAAATGTTACATACCCTATACTAGAACCCAGGACCATCTGTGCTCTAGCCCTACACTTGCACCTGCTGCCACAGGACTAGTTATATGATGTTTCCTAATTTACTACTCATTCTCAAGGTATTTGTGTTATCCGCTGCCCATACCGCTTAGCAGGGAACTGCCACTAAGTGCACTTGCACATAGAAATACAGAAATTGCAACAATATATTCTTTTTTACCTTTGCCTTTTACAGACACCCTATTTGCAGGTGTTCTGCTGTTCTTCTGTCTACTTCCTGGGTTGCCCATTAGCCTAGCTTTCGCACTGCTGCTCTTCATGTAAGCAAGATAAGCACAGCCAAACCTGACATTCTGTTTTCTCTATTTCCCGTGTTTCTGCTAAGTGGTGCATCACTCAAACACTGCCCCCCCCCCAAAAAAAAAAGAGAAAAGAAAGAAAGAAAAGAAACAAAAAAAAAGAAAAAAGGACAAGTAGTTGAAATGAAGAAAAGCAATCTATGAAATAAATACTAGAAAATGGTACACATGAGATATTTCTACATAGCTCTGGATTTGAACTCTCACTATAATAATATTTCAGAACACAGGAAGGGTGCCTTATCCCTCTTTGCCACATGAACAACTTTGCAGCAAGGAGCTGAAATCATTCAGCATACGACCAACTGCAACATCATCTACAGTAATATGAAACCATACAACTGTTATTTGTACAGGTATTATTTTTGGATGTAGTATGCTAAGTGATCACACAACCAGTTATGACTATTGCTTGTAAATCTACAGTTCTGTCTTAACTCTCTGGGTTTGTTGGCCATTCTTCTCTTATCTGACTAGTAATCTGAGACATTCAGACTGCAAGTCATTCTATATCATTGTCTTTAAAATGTGTGAGGATACTAAATGGCAATAATATCATATGAAATTACCAACAAAGGAAGGGGAGGTTGGATGTAATGACCCGAACCTATGAATTTTTGCTGCTTACTTATATTTCCAACCTTACATCTAACACTTTGCAAGTCTAACATGACATACCCACTGGATGTAGGACAGCCTGCATTGCTGTTGTGTTTTCCTTCTCCCAACCAGTAATCATTTACAGTTGCAATCCATTAAAAACAAACACTGGAGGAGTGCCTGCTCTATCTTTACATCAGCTACACAGAGCCAAGTATTTGGGATTCAGTAATTCCAATCAGTTCACTACTAATTTGCATTTTCACTGCTAGCTGCTTTGAATCCACACCATATGAAAAGGCAGCAGTGTAGCTAGGAAAATTGAAGTGAGGAGTCTTGTTTATGTGAAGAACACAGAACAGAGGCTATTACTTTGGGATATAACTGCATACAGGATTACTTAACTTGAGAAGGTATGCTTGCATTTTGTCAGTTACATACTGCATATGCTGTAATGTAATTAAGAAAAATCTGAAGCAAAGGCTTTTATACCTTTT
Source organism: Protopterus annectens (assembly GCF_019279795.1). Lineage (NCBI taxonomy): Eukaryota > Metazoa > Chordata > Ceratodontiformes > Protopteridae > Protopterus > Protopterus annectens. The sequence continues at coordinate 323,052,887 of NC_056738.1, forward strand.
TCTGTATACATTAGCTAGAAGTGTACTGATACCATGGGCATATTTGTTGAGGCATTTTACAGGTATAAATTATTAGCAAAACCTTAATATCGAATGTTCTGTAAAAAATCTGTAGAGACGTTTCAGGGACAGTTCATTTTATATCACTTTTAACATTTCAAAGATGGTTTGTTAGCAAAATGTGTTATTTGCCTGTTCTTTTTTGGGGGAGCAAAGCTGTATTTCTGTGTGTGTCACAAACAAGGATATGTTGCTATTGTTACGCTCCTTTTTTGCATCCAACCTGTTGTTTGTATTTCAGATCTGTAGACTGTTTTATGTTTCTCCAGTGGGTAATACTGAGATGCTACCTTTTCTGTTTTATCTGGAAATAGTTCTTTTGTAGTTATGTGATACTTATGTGTATTAACCTTCCATTGTCTTTTTAAGACACCTAGGACTTTGCCACTCAGGCATCTCTGTCCTCGACGACCACCCTTCACTGCTGAAAACCAGGTTATCGTTGATGCTTTTAGACAACATGGTGACTTCCTGATTGAAACTGAACGTGAAGATATGTCATGCAGAATGTAGATTTGGTGGCAGATTGTTGGTGATATTAATGCTATGGATGGCCATGGCAGAACATATGAGCAAGTGTGCCATAGGGCCACTGGCATGATCACATCTGCATGGAGGAGAGCAGTTGCAGTGAGCCATGAGTGGATGGGTACCTGGGGGCCTGCTACAGAGCCACCACTAACACCAAATGAAGAGTTCCTGTCTACTGTCAGGGATCCAGACAGCTTCCCGAAAAGTGCATAACAGCATGTCCTTGACAGTGATGCACCTGCTTCAGGGACAGCAAGTATGTCCCAGGAAGAGCTTCCAGGTAGGCTTTTGTATCTCAATTGTTGAATACTGTTGTACAGTAAAACAATTTAAATCAATACATTATTTCTGTTTCACAAGATTTGTTTGTGGGGCAGGCTGTGGATTGAAGGCTGCTACAGTTAACAACACATTCTGAATGATTAGCTTAGGTTGGAGTTGTCATCCAAGTTCTGGTTGAAAATATAGTTAATGGACATATAAAGGGGTAACAGTATTACTTCCTGTGCTACTGTTAATTATGATGATGCTGTCCTTACCTTTTGCTTAACTTCTTCCAGGACCATCTGGCTTTCAGAGACTAAACCATATATTTTTAAGTCAGTACTGATGAGCAATTCAAGGAAATATTTTAGTGTGTGATGTTGTTTTCAGGACTGTTGTGTGTATATTGCTGTACTGTCTAATAGTGGCAGCACTGTTGTTTTGTTACCATATATTGTAGTATAGTAGTTTGGGTATTAATTGTTGCTTATTATCACATGTGATCCTGACAGTGGAAGTCTGGGTCCACCTAATGTCAGTGTATCAGCGGACTCTGATGATGATGATGGCCAAACAGAAACACAGTCGGGGGGTGCAGAGGTTGAATCTGAAACTAGGGTTGACATACAACCATCACCCACAATTCCATTGGACACAGCCAGTAGGCCTACACCTATCCATGCCAGTAAGCCTTTAGATATTAGAAAGGTGGAGATGAGGCAATTGATCTGGGAAGTGTGATTACTGCAGCTTCAGTGCCTGTTGACTCTGACCATAGCCAAAGTGTGGCCAAGGTGCCATGTAAGAGAGTTGTCAGGAGTGCTCATAGGAGACCTGCTGTGCATACTCCACCTGATCCAGGTGTCTCCTCCTCTGCCACTCAATGTATGTTTAGGGCCATCATAGAGGTGCAGGCATGTTCCCATAGGTGCTCCAGAGAAATGCTTAGGATTGTAGATGTGGCACAGGCTGACATGCATGACTGCCTCCACCATGTTGCTGATTCAATGGATCGGATGAATGACACGTTGGGATGAGGGGTGTCTGTGAAGGAACATCTGCTGGGAGGGGAACGACAACCTCATGGACGTAAGTCAGCCACACCATCTGCTGTTAGCTAATGTGGCGATGCCTGATCATGCTCCCACAGTGGCAGTACTTTCACTGCTCCATCAGTGGGTGAGCTGTCCACACCTAGATGTGGTAGGATATGGGATCATGGTCCTGAGCATCCTCATGAAGGGAACTCATCCTGCAGACATCACTCACATTCAGGTAGCAGCAGTGCATCTGTACAAGGGCATGGACATGCCAGTGCAACTCCTGGCAGAGCTAGTTCTCATGGTTGGGGATGACAACAATGAACTTCCACCTCTACCACCTGTCCTACATACCAAGACATAGAACTAGAACAGAGCTTGGCTGTGTTCATGCAGACACTCACACACTAATTTCACCTGGGGGACCCATACAGACACATACACACAACAGTTCCATCTTTCAGCTTTGCAGCTTAAAACTCATTTTGCCTCACTGGACATTTGTTGATTTAATCCAAATGTCCGCATGGTTCTCTTTCTTACTCACACACACTCACCACCCTTTTGTGTCAGTCAGCCTAGGCTTCCTGACCCAGCCCCCTTACACACACACAACACTCTGTGCAAGTGATGATAAATCTGCCATATCCCTGTTTTCTATCTTCTGGATTCAGGGATACATAACCTTTGTGTCTGATGCTCAGGGTGAATAGCTGACTTGGTGCTTAGTATAGATGCATTCATGATTTTAAATTGGTAATTGTACCTTTGACTTATATTGGTCTTAGAAGGTTCGAAAAGTGATAGCATCAACATTTCCCAACTTTATTGTGAATGTATATCATTAGTTTCTAACTTCTCTCTTTGATTGATTTTTCCAGTACAAACATATAGTGCTAAACTGAGGGCATGCAGTGACCACCACTACTTCTGAAAGGTATGACCGTGTGAATCCTTGATGCCTGAGGACTTCTACTGAATAATGGACACATATAAGTCAAATTAGTCTCTGCTGTCACATGTTAAAGTAATTTCTGTACAGATCTCCCACCTGTTACATGCTTACACTACCAAGTAACAAAATGCAAAGATATGCCACTCATTCATATTATTACACAATACACTACAGGTTCAATACTTACATTGTAAATGCAGCAGTGGCAACAATTTTAATTCAGGGCTGACTCTGTCTGATGCAAGCAGCACACAGCCAATACATGTGGAGGTAAAGGCTGTGAGATTTGCCTAGCATCAATGTTACTATATGTATGTGCATAGGAGGAAGGTTTTTAGGCACTTAGGTGGTGAGTGAGAGTGCTATGCATTATCTTTTAGCCAATGTGAGGGCATATTGAGCACTCCTATATTTGCCTACACCCACAGCAGCTGCTGGTTCCCCCTCTTGACTCCTCATCTGTGTGTGGCTGTGGTGACCTTGGCATTGGTGGTGGGATGTGTGCTCCTTCCTCTTTTATGCAGGATGTCCATGGATTGTACTGCAGGGCACCCAGATGTATCTAGGCACCTGAACCACAACTTCAGCAGCCCAAACACATACTCTATAATATTTTTGGTTTGAGCATGGGACTCATGGCATTCTTCAGTGGGCGTATGTGTGTTTCTGATGGGTGTCATCAGCCACATTTCCAGTGCATAACCTGCATCCCCCAGTAAATGACCCTGTGGGATATCTCTCCTTCTAGAACATCTGGTACAATACGGAGGTGTGCTAGATATGTGAGTTGTGGTAACTGCCAGGGTAGCCAACACGCACATTTAAGATGACTCCATTAGCATTACACATGACTTGGCAGTTGATAGAGTGGAAGCTTTTTCTATTAATGTAGAGCCTTCCCTGCTCCCTGGGTGGTGCCTTAATTTCTACATGTGTGCATTCATGGCATCCAATAGTTCAGGGTAGTGCTCTACAGGGTAGAACTCCTGCATATGTCTGGCCCCGTCCTCATGAGTATGGGGAAAATATAAGGGGCCACTGGCATGTTGGAGCGTAGCATTCAGGAACTGATGGAGGATTCTGGATTCTGATGCCTGTGATACCCCCAGCATTTCCCTTGTTGGTCTCTTAAAGATACCTGTAGCTAGAATTCTAAGTGCTACACATTACCGTTGTCTCCACTAGGATGGGTTCCCTTCAGTTTGCCATGGCTCTGATTTGAGCACAACAGAGGTTGAAGAGTTCTTGTAGTGTGTCTCTATCCACAGAAATGGACCGTGTAATAGTTGTTAATGCTAGGAGCATTAATAATACAGTTTTTATTAGATAATTTACTATGTTCCCACAAGACTGATGCTGTTATAGTTTGTGAAACATGGTTAAGGAACAATGACTAGAAACCAGTTCTGTGAGGGTACAAATGTTTTTACTGTAACAGACATTCTAACAAAAAATCAGGTGGAGGTGTTATGATAGGGACTAAAGATAGCTATGAGACTTGTGATTATTACATGTTCAATGATAACACCAACACTATAGACTGCATAACTGTGACAATAAAAACAACCATGAACATATAACAATTGCTGAAGTGTATAGACCACCAAAGTCAAGTGCAGATGACCTAGAGGAATTCATAGTTTTCTTACATGAAACACAGGAGGGAAGAATAATATTAGCTGGGGACTTAAATTTACCAGAAACAGACTGTAATAATATTGATTCAACAACATTAGTAAAGAAATTATTCACAGAGTATATACAGGAACAACAAATGCTTCAGATTGTAAAAAAAAACTACCAGTGGATGGAATATACTAGATATTGTTTGTATTCCCAAAGAAATTACTGTAACTTCAAGTCAAGTTTTACCACCATTGATGTGCAGAGATCATGGGGTCATAAAGGTTAATTTGTTGCTAGATAATTCTGCCAAACTGAAATATAAGCCAATACAGAGAAGGTTAATTACAGATTATAGGGAAGCAAAACAGTAACTATATAAAACTAACTGGAGTGAGGTGTTCAGTGGAAAAACTGCAGATGGAATGTGGAAAGTTTTGAAAGAAAAATTGTTTGAGTGCAAAAAGTAAAAAAAAATGTTTAACATCAGGATCTAGGCACGCAACATCAGGGGAGTATATTTCCTTAAGAACAAGATACCTGATTAAGGTGAGAGACAATAAATATAAGAAATAGAAGAGAGGTTGAACTACAACTTTGAAAACTGAAATAAACAAGCTGGACAAACAGATTAAGCATAGTGTTAGACAAGATCAAGAAAAATTTGAAGAAAATTTATATAAAGATATTGAGCATAATAGGAAACCTTTTTATAGATACATAAGACGTGGAAGGAGTAAAGATACACAAATTGATAAACTGTGTGAAGATTCTAAAATTTATTCTCAGACACAACAGATTATAGCTATATTTACAAAATCTTATGCAAAACAGTTTGGCTCCACAAAAGGAGTGGTAAGATGTCCTATTGACATCCGGGTATCCCCAGATACTGGAATCAAATTAGATTATATTGAAAAAGAACTAAGCAAACTGGATCCAGACAAAGCACAGGGAGGAGACGGAATAAGTAACAATGACCTGAGAACACTTAAGCAAGAATTTACACTGCCGCTGCATCTATTATTCACTAGGTCATATGAATATGGGGAGAACCCTCAAGATTGGAGACATGCACTTATTAAACCTGTCTTTAAGGGAAAGGGGAGTAGGACAAACCCAGAATCATATAGACCCTTAAGTCTACTTTCATGTTGTGGAAAAATAATGGAGAAAGTAATACTGGATAAGTTATTGTCAGAAATGGATAGGTTGGGACTTGAAACCATATATCAGCATGCATATGTTGAAAATAGATCTATTACCACCTGTAGCATGATGTTCTATAACAATTTAATAGCAGCTATGAATGAAAAATTGTGGTGTGATGTGATTTATATAGCTTTAACTTCAGCATTTGACAGGGTCATGCACAAAACACTGATCAATAAATTAGTATAACTAGCTATTGATGTACTGTTGATAAGATGGATAGCTGTATGGCTTACAAATAGGACATGTCAAGTATCACACGCCAACTGGGCAGGTGAAATCCTTGGTTACAGTCAAGGTGTCCCACAGGGCTCTGTATTAGGCCCTTACTTGTTTAGATTGTATCTTTCAGACCTTACTTTTTCATCTGAGGTGTTCTACAGTCTATATGCTGACGACCTGAAATTGGGTAAACTGATTACAAGTGTTACAGATAAGGCATGTCTGCAAAATAATTTGACTAAATTGAGCATTTGGACACAGGAGAATAACATGTTGATAAATACATCAAAAACTAAGCATATGAGATTTGGGAGACATAAACTGAAAGGTGAATATTTAATACAGCACACAGTGATTGAAACTGTAGACTCATTTAAGGACATGGGTATATGGGTAGATTCAGCTATGAATTTTTCTAATCATATCAACCAATTGGCTGATGATAGGTTGTATAAAAAGATTTATAAAGTCTAGGAAATCAAACATAATGAAGTCATTGTTTGTTAGTTACATTAGACCCAACTTAAGTATGGAATAACAACCTATAGGAAAACAAGCATGAATTAACTGGAAAGAGTACAGCGGAAATATACTAAGGGCATCTATGGATGTGAAAATCTAAGTTATTATGAAAGACTAAAATATCCGAACTTGTACAATGTCTCTTACAGATATTTAAGAGGAGATCTTATTCAGGTATATAGGGCATTTAGGGAAAACTACCTCTGGGAATGTTTGGGGTTATCAAAAAGTACTAGAGAATCATCAGATAACCTATGTAGAAGATTCTATAGGAATGAGAAGTGTACTAATTGGTTCTCTGACACAGTAGCTGATGCTTGGAACAGACTACCAAATTACATTAAAGCAAGTACTAGTTTAGATATTTTTAAGAACAGCCTGGGCATTTATTATGGGAACAAGTGTTTTGGCATATTGGCAAGCTAGAAAGGCTTTAATGCCCATGCTTGAAACATATGTATGTATGTATGTATGTAAGCTTTATTGAATTTGGCTGATAGTGTTCAAGCATAAATTATATGGAAAGCCTGATAATAGGAAGATGCAAGATTATTTACATAATTGTTGATTATCATAATGATTATTAATATTCTAGAGGTCATGAAATATGGTAACAGATTATGTTAGTGACAGCACAGGATAGTACGAGTATAGAAGGGTAGGATGTAATAGAGGTGATAGTAGGAATAGATGCAGAAAACATAAGCATGTAACCTCAGTGGGATATATGTAAAAGAAGAAAGAGTTGGGTATGTTGGTAGTGGGGATAGAGTAGAGCTAGAAAAAGGTATAAGAGTACCTCAGCATGGGCTCATACAAGAGCAAGTCCAAGCTTTGTTAAACTGCTCTTTTATAGAGGTTTTTAAGGAGTGCAGGTTCGTAGCAGTTTTGATAGTTAAAGGAAGGGAGTTCCATAGTTTTGCCACAGACCAGGAGTAAAGGCTGAGGCCTGGGGTTTTGTTAGGTTTATAAGTTATGAGGAGATGTTTTTCTTTAGATCTGAGATGTTTATTTGGCATCTAAAAGTTGATTAATGGGCTAAGAGCAGGACATGCTATTGGGTTGTGGATGATTTTGTTTATCACAGTAAGTTGTATGTATTGGATGTGGAGGGGGAGTTCAAGCTATCTTAGGGAATGTGGGGCTTTACAGTGATGAGTTAAAGGAGTTGTGTTTATTGCAAATTTGGCAATTTTATTATAGCAGCTTTCTAGTTTTTTTTTTCCCTTAGGGAGATCTGTAAGTTAGTTAGAGTTGAGGCCCCATATAAAAGTGAGGGTAAGGTTTTTGGCCAGGGTAATTTTAGTAGCTGCCATGAGGAAGTTTTTACTCCTGTATAGCATGACTAGTTTTTAGTGTTTTTATACTGTTTTATATATGTAATGGGCCAAAAATGGATCCTTGAGGTATACCTGTGGGGCTGATGTGATATGTGGAGATAGAGCCCTGCCATTTTACTGCTTGCTGCCTGTAAGCATGGAAACTCGAAAAGCACTGAAGTGAGGAGTAGGATAGACCAATGCTGGAAAGTTCTTTAAGGAGTTTAGGGTGATCTAGAAATACTACAGATACTAGTTTGTCAGGCTCATAGGCTTTGCTGACAGAGTCCATGAAAGATAATAAGGCCGTTGAGGTACTGTGTGCAGGTCTAAACCCAAGCTGCACATGGGTAAGTAGATTGTTGTGCGTATGATTGTGGAGAAGTTGTAGATTCACACATTTTTCTAAAATCTTAGAGGGGGGGACAAGATTGCAAAAGGATGAAAGTTTGTGATGTCAGTGGAGTTGCCTCCCTTATGTAAAGGGATAATGTCTGATCTTTTCCATGGGTTAAGGACATGTGATTCAGCTATGGATCTTAACAGGTAATACTATTGCCTCTGTGGCAAGCTTTAGGTATTCTGGTGGTAGATTGTCTGCAAAGGGTGAGCAAGGTTTCATTTTTGTAGTAGTTTATTTATTTGAGATAAAGGGATGGGCTGAAAAGTAAGCTGGGGATGGTTAGGTATTTGGTTAAGACTGGGGTGTTGGTTGTGTGTGTGTAATGTGTGGAGTGTTTAGAGGTTAGTATTGGGAGTATTAGTAGATGTAGTGATTTGGGGTGGATGAAATGGGTTTACTTTTTGGCTGGATATGGACTCTTTAAAATATGTGCTGAATTTGGTGGCTGTTTGAGGAGGTGGTATATTAGAGTATGGAATGAGATTATTATTATTTTTTTTTAATTCTCTTTATTAAACCTTTTCAATAATACACATTATAAAAACCGCAAGCATAGTAACGAAACATATAATAAAACAATGAAACACAAAAGAGAACAAAAAAAAAAAAAAAACATATACACAGTAAAAACTATATACACTTATACATTGCCCAACTAAGAATAAATCAGGTACAGAAAGTTAGAAGGTATTAATATATACAGTAGCATATAATCATTTTAGAATGTGATCAAATAATATTCTCCAGACTTCTTTGATTATTGGTTTATGATTGATATTGTGGAACAGGAATTTTTGTGCTTTTAGGTGTTTAATAGCTAAAGATTTAAAGCCCCCCCCAGGATAAAGAGTGCCTGTTTTTCCAATTCAAAGAAATATAATATTTGATTAACATAAAAATAGGGATAAGAACCTTATATTTCCACTCTGAGAGACCATAAGGTGGGATATGGAGAATGGCAAATTCCCACGAGAGGGTAGATTTTTCATAACCAATTTTTTCGAGTAGGACTCTCAAAGCACACCATAACTTGTATGAACATTTACAGCTCCAGAAGATGTGTAGAATATCATCAGTTTGATTGGGGCAAAATTGACAGTTAGAGGAGTAATTGGGGAAGATTTTATAAGCACAACAGGGGAGAGGTATGCATTATTCATTATCATGAGCTGTGTATAAGCTAGTTTTTTAAGTGTATATGTTTAGAGCTAACCTTTATGGCCTTAGAGATTTGATCTCGGTTAATAGAGGGATTGATTTTTAGCCAATAATTGGAAAAAATGGGTCCATTATGAGATTTGAACATCGTAATAGCTTTGTAGGTATTTGAGATCATTTTTTTCTTCAATAGAAACATGTTCCACAATGTTTTACAGGTTGAAATATCCTTATCAGAGACCTGGGGGGTGATCCAAAAAAACACTTACAAGTTCTCTGATTTGTCTTAATATAATCATATATTTTTTGGGTAAATTAAGGTTGGATCTCATACTAGTAATCAAAAAAGCACTGTGTAGAGAAAAGCGATACACCGGACAGCTCAGGATTATTATCAAATAACAGTTTAATATAAAACGTCACGAGTAACACAAACACGTTTTTTGTCAGTAATTCAGACTTCATCAGACAACTGACCACATTTCTAGCACATAATTTATATCAACTGCAATAAAACAATTAATTCAAACCATCCAATCCGGAAAGTTGCTCATAAATATTAATTATGATTAACAATGATGGGACTGCCAGCGACAGGAACGAGAGGCGTAGAAGGGAGATTGGTGCACCAGCCACTTCTAATGAGAATACGTACCAATCGCTAGCCTTGAATGACTGGCTAAAATGAAAGGTAGAATTCAAAGACTTCCTTTCTAAAGATGATGGACATGTTTATACTTATGCTGGGAATTTATCTGTTTTAAATGACTTGCTTTTCAGATACAAAATATTGAACATTGACAACATGTATCTGAGGGAATGTTTATCTGAGAAACTTGTTCCAAAGGGGCTACGTGTTTTTAAGTTCCCCAACAATGTTACCGAAGGTACACCTTTTCATGCTTTTCTTTTACAGTTGTTTGATAGTTGGGGCTTTGATTTATTGAGGGCCATAATCAAACAAAATGAAGCTGAAATGGTAACTCTTATGGAACAAATAGACTCTGTTAATGCTAAGATTATTAATGATTTAATATTTACTGTTACTGAGGAAAACAAAAAATATTTTGATTTAAGGAAAAATATTGATTTAAAATGTGACAGAATTTTGGAAAGAAAGAAAAAGAAGATAAATAGGGCATATATGAATATCAACATCATTTACAGTACCCAAAACCTAGAGGCAGTTATAAATCTGTTCCTTATTTTGATTATGAGAAACAGGATATGCCTGTTAATCAGGATTCCTTTTCAGGGGCTGATAATTTGGACCCTTTAGGATTTCCCCCCCTATGGAGATCAGAAAGGATCAAAAACCAAAGGGAGGGGAATTTCCATTAGAATGTTTGGAGGGGGAGGGGCAGGAGGTAATTTCCTTTTTAAATAAATCACTGGCTCCAGTAAACGTAGGGCTTTATTATAGTTTTCATTTAATTGAGTCTGATTCTGATGAGAATAATGTGATTTGCACTTCTGATGAATATAAGAACTTTATTATTTTTAATTACACAGATCTCAAAATAACTTCTGTTTATTTTAGTCTACTCTCAAAGGGGCTCAATTTTGTACCTAGAACAAAATGTAATACTAGTAGACTTTTAATAGACTTGAAGATGTTTTTGAGAAAAGTCAATTTTAGATTGTTGTTTGGTGAAAAAGAATCTGAAGACGTAATTTCGAATCCACTAAAAAGGAAAAGTACATGGAACCCCCCTGTTCATGCTCAACTGAGAAATTTTGAAACTGTGGTGGAGAAGGAATTAAGACTAGCTATTAAAAATAATAGATTTCCATCTAACCTTTCTAAATCTGAGTATGATTTACTATTAAATATTAAAGGAAATCCCACCCTAAGAGTTATGAAGCCAGATAAAGGGGGTGGGATTGTTTTCATGAACAATATTAGTTATGAAGCTAAAATGTTCAATCTTTTATTGGATGAGTTAAAGTATGAATCTATTTCCAAAAATGAAATACATATTGGTTATAGGAAGATATTTTCCACCTTATATGATTTGGTCTTAGAAGGTTTTATTGATATGGAGTTGTTTGAATTTTTGAATATTGATAAACCCAGAATTCCCTCTATTTTCGGAATCCCTAAAGTTCATAAGCAGTTATTGGACCCACCATTAAGACCCATTGTTGCATCAGAAGGTTCAGTGACTTCCACTCTAGCCAGATACATTGATGTTAAACTGAAAAGAATTATGATGAAAGGTTGGTCCTTCCTCAAGGATTCTTGGGACTTATTATATTCTGTGAAGGACAATATATTTAACAATGATCTTATTCTGGTAACTATTGATGTAGTGGATTTGTTTGGTTCCATACCTCATGATAGGGGTCTTAATTGGTTTGAGGAAGCTATTAGGTTCTCTGGTGACCTTAATGATGATGAGATTTGTATTTGTATGGTCATGATGGAATTAGTTTTAAAACATAATTATATTTTTTTTAATTTTAGACAAAAGAGTTGAGTGGCGATGGGGGAAGATGTGCTCCCATCTTTGCCAATATGGTATTGAATACCTGGGAAAAGAAATTTATTTGTCAAAGCCCCTATTAAGATTGTTGGGTCCTTTATAAACGTTATTTGGATGACATCATGATACCTTGGAATGATTCTATAGAGAAATTAGATGAGTTTATCTCTTATATAAACAATACCACTGAATTTTTAAAGTTTACTTATGAAATGAGTTTAGATTCGATCAACTATTTGGATATTACTCTAATTAAAGATTCGAATCATTTTAAATCTAAGATGTTTAGGAAGAAAACCTTTTCTAATAGTTATCTTCATTTCTCTAGTGGACATCCTATACACCAAAAAAGAAGTATAGTGAAAGGCCAATTTGTAAGGATTTCAAGAATGACCTCTGATGACACAGATTTCATTGTTGAATGTGAATTCCTGACCCAGTTGTTTTTAGAGCGAGGGTACTCTTTAGAATTTATAGTGAAAATAAAAGATGAAGTTTTAGATAAGAGAAATGAGAGATTTTATCCTATTCTTGGTAAAGTTGATAAGTCCAGTCATATTTTTGAAACCATAAATTTAGTTGGACTTGAGAAGTCTTTCCTAAAAGATAGTAATAATTTTAATAGTGCTTTCATTACTGATTTTAGTGGAGATGCCTTGATTATTCAGAAGGTTCTGGTTAAAGAGTGGAATAATTTTAGTGAAATTAGTGATCTTAATTTTGGAAATACCGATTTTAAAACTATTTTTAGAAGAGGGCGTAATCTCAAAGACTGGTTGACCCCTTCACATGTAAGGAATAAGAAAACTAAGAAAGTTAATGGCACATTTCCTTGCAAAATGTGTCCTCAGTGTCCTTGGATGGCTAAACAAAGCAGTTTATATGTTGAGGCTAGGGGAAAAGAAATTTTTAGTAGATCGCATAGTACATGTGACTCATTTGGAGTTGTTTATATTGCCTCCTGTAAGATCTGCTCCAGGTTTTATGTAGGGAAGACGGAAAGGAGGATTAGGAGAAGAATATATGAACATTTGAACGACATAAAAAATAAAAAATGTACCAATGCTCTTTATAAACATACTTTATCCTGTCCTCTGGCAAAATATTCATTTTTTATTATTGAAGAGGTACAACAGGATGAAAGAGGTGGGCCATGGGAAACTCAGATAGAGTATCGTGAACTTTATTGGCAATTGGTCTTAGAAGCCAATAGGGCCCCAGGATTAAATGATTCTGTCTCCCTCACATCAGTGTTAAAAATAAGAGCGGCTAGACTTTAGATTATTTTTAGTTGTTTAATATCAATTTAATGAGTAGTCAAAGTATTAATTTATATAACAAGATATTTATTGTATTATTATATAATTAATTTATTTAAAATAATTTATATATGTTTTTATATGTCATATCAATATATTTATTGATTTTATTATACATAATCAATATGGCTCTTTTTATAGTACTGGAGCTAGGTTTAGGATATTGTTTTTTTAGTTTTTATATTTAGTTTGAATTGGAGCAGTGATTTTGTCATCCATTGTGATGTGTTCTCATGTGATGTTTTAAGAAGACCTCTAGAGGGTGCTGTTGTCTGTATTATATGAAATGGCTGGTGTGCTTATTCTGATCATATATATTTATAACTTTTTCCTATGTTTAAGAAATTATATGAAATTATTCAACTATTTAGTTTAGTGGATGTTAGATAGGTTTTAATATGTAATAATAAAGATTTATCCATTGTTTTTCCTTTTGGGACATGAAAGTTTATGGTTAAATAAGCTGTATTTAATTAATATTTATGAGCAACTTTCCGGATTGGATGGTTTGAATTAATTGTTTTATTGCAGTTGATATAAATTATGTGCTAGAAATGTGGTCAGTTGTCTGATGAAGTCTGAATTACTGACGAAAAACGTGTTTGTGTTACTCGTGACGTTTTATATTAAACTGTTATTTGATAATAATCCTGAGCTGTCCGGTGTATCGCTTTTCTCTACACAGTGCTTTTTTGATTATTAGTTGTGGTTGCACTGTTGGTTCCGTTTGCTGTTTATCTCATACTAGTAAGTGACTGATGTTTAAAGGGAAAAAGATCTGAAATACAGGTGTTCTTGAGAAGGGGGTATTGTTCCAGATTTAGCATGTGATCGTTCAATCTAAGATTAGGGTTGAGGTGAAGTGGTTGTAGAGTGTTAAAAGAATGAATCAAATTCAAAGAATTAGAAAGGTTCTGAAGGGACCTTATACTAAATGAGATACCTTTTATTAACTTAAGAGTGCCTAAACTCACTTTGTTCAAAAAGGGGAGTGCTGCGGGGTTAATATCTAGAGCCTTGACGTAGTTGTTATAAAGGATAACCCAAGCCGGGTCCCAAGATATGTGGTCTTTATGATAGGAGGCGATATTTAAGATTCTACTTCCATTTATTATCACATAGTATGTTTTAAAGTCAGGTAAGCCTAGGCCACCTTGTTCCTTAGGGAAGGTAAGTTTTGAATAGCTAATCCTAACAGATTTAGGGGCCCATATAAATTTTGAGAGGAGAGATGAAATATTGTTAAAGAAGTAATTATGTAAGATGCAAGTAGTTGCATTAAATAAATAAAGGAATCTCGGAAGAATGTTCATCTTAATGATAGCAGTTCTGGCCAAAAAAGGGAGCTTAAGCTTAGCCCATCTACTAAGATCACTTTGAATACTAGTCCAGCATTTAGCTATATTATCTTGATAGTGATTAGAGTTCCCTTGAGAAAAGGATATGCCTAAAAAAAAGAGTTGTTGCTTAGTGTTAATACCTGTATTGTTGAAAACATCAGGGAATGTAGAATGAATATTAATCGGGAAGAGTAATGATTTATCCTTATTAAGTTTGTAATTAGCGAAGTTAGAAAAGGTGTTGATAGAAGAAATTATCTTAATCGGATCAGAACATGGAAGGGTAAAGTAATGTTTAGATCATCGGCGTAGGCCGAGAAAAAGATATTTGAGTTGAAGAAAGAAGGAGGATTGTGAAACGTTTTCTGTCTGATAAGGATGAATAATGATTCCATGTAAATGTTAAACAGTAATGGGGATAAAGGGCACCCTTGTCTAACACTGTTAATAATTTTAATTCTATTAGAAATCTGTTTATTAATTTGTATAGTAGTATAAGCATTACAGTATAGGGTTTTGATCTTACTAATACATGAGTTTTGAAAGTTAAAAAAAGGGAGAGAATCGAATAGAAATTCTATACTGATACGATCAAAGGCCTTTGAAGCATCAACAGCAAAAGCATACGTAGGGGATTTCTTAATAGAAGAGAGAGAGATCATAGCTTCTAAGGATAGAGTATGGTCAATAGTTTGTCTACCAGGGATAAAGCCAGATTGTTCCTTTGACACAATATAAGGGATAACAGCTTTCAGTCTATTGGCCAATACTGTAGCCAAAATCTTCATATCGATATTGACTATAGAAATGGGTCTATGATTCAAAGGGTTTTTGGGATCAGTATTGTGTTTTGAAATAAAGATGGTTCTAGAGGCATTCAAATGTATATCCTTGAATCCATGAAGAGTGATATGGTTAAACAACAAAAGCAAGGCCTTAGAGATTTTTACAATAAATGTTTTATACAATTCGGCCGTAAATTCGTCTGGGCCCGGAGATGTGTTAGGTTTAAGACTGTTGATAGCCTCGGTGATTTCCTGAATTGAGATTTCTCTATCTAGAAGTTGGTTTTGGATCTCAGTTAGTTTAGGAAAAGTTAAATTATTAAAGAAAATTTGTAAATCTTCTTTATTTGGGGAGTTTCCCATAGGTCCAGAAATTTGGGTGTATATTGATTCAAATACTTTAATAATCTCATTCGTCTTTCGATAGTCCTTCCCTTGATAATGGATTTCTGAAATAAAAGTAGGTGTTCTATTCAGATTAACTACTCTGGCCAGGAATTTAGAGGGGAATTGAACTAGATCTGCGTAATTGGCCAGCGATTTGATCTCAAAGAAGTTAAGGTTGTCAGCTTGTAATGACAAGAGTTCTCTTTGTAACTGTATCATTTGATTCTTTAAATCTGGGGAGTGTTTCTCCTGAATTTCAGTTTCTATCTTATGTAATTTAGATGTTAAATCAAGCTCCTTTTTGTTGAGAAGCTTCTTATAATAAGATGCTTTGTTAATAAGGAAACCTCTTGTCATTGCCTTAAATGTAGCCCACTCATAGTCTATAGAAGTCTGTAGGGAACCATTGGATTTTAGAAATTGGTCCAGGTAGGCTTCAACCTCAGAAATAATTTCCTCTTTCACAAGAAGGTTAGGGTTTACTCACCAGCATATAGCTTTACTCATTGCAGAACTTTTGTTCTGCCAATGAATAGAGAGGGAGATTTGGAGTGGTCAGAAAGGCTTCTAGGGTGAATGGCAAAAGATATGTCTAGATTATGAAATGTTGAGGAAATAAGGAAAAAGTCCAGCCTAGACCAGTTTTTGGTGCAGTTAGAGAAGAAGGTAAATTTATTACTTTTAGGGGAAGCATTTAGGAAGATATAAGGATCAAATAAGTTAAAATCCTCCTTTAGTTCTGATAAGGACGTGGTTGCATGTAAATTTGGCCTTAGCATTTGTTCTATCATTTTTAGGATTCTGTACGGAATTCCAATCTCCCCCTATGATATAGTAATGGTTGGGAAATAAAGCGAGTAGGTTGTAAATCTGCATAATAAAGTTCTGTTGGGCTAAGCATGGGGCATATATATTGACTATTAAAATGGGTTTATCTAGGCTAGGACAGTTAGTAATGAAATAGCACCATCTACCTTCATTATCTGAATCCGTTCCCACTATATCAAACAAGAAACTATTTTTGATTATTATCGCCACTCCAACCCTATTAGACGCAGTCCCCGAGGCTATAATCCTCTTAACCCAAGGTCTGGCTCTATCGTGATCCCATTGGTGATTAAGGAGATGAGTCTCCTGTATACAAACAATATTAGATGTAGATTTGAGGGTCAGATGCATGAAAAGTTTCTTTTTATTAGGTGTTTGTAACCCTTTGATATTCCAAGATTCTATATCCCACATGTGTTAATTATAAAAGATAGCTTAAAGAAGATCTGAAGAATGGAGAATTTAAAGTTAACTGTTGTTTGCTAAAGGAATGAGATAGAAATAGTTGGGCGAATATAAAAATTCCTTCCTGCTTAATACCCATGCCTACCCACATCTCCCGAAGCCCGGAAGGTTCTGGCAACAGCGAAAATGAAATGAGAGTCAAGTACCATTTATAGCAACTCATTGGACTCACCAAAAGGAGTAGACAGTTTAGTCCCAGAAAATAGTTCCTAAAACACCAGAGACTAAAATGCATAACTATCCTAAGCAGACATACTCATAACTCCGCTATAGTAAATGTAAAAGTATGGTATTAAACAGCACTATTAAAGTCGTTATAAAATAAAGGGCGATTGCAAGGAAACAGGAACTAATACTTGTGTGTATTATTATCTATTTTATACTAAGGAGCTGAATACATAGGAAAGGGAAATATGTCTGGGAGGGAGAGGGCTAAATTCCCTAAATGTGGTAAGAACCTTTGTAACATAATACTAGTGTTAGATCAAAACAGTAATCATATATCCATAAAATGAAACAACAACACTATTGGTTCCTCCTGTCATCAGAGTGTATGCATAAATAGCATAGTCTAAACAAAAATATTGAGCATCAATGTCTTGCTAGTGCTTCAGCTGCAATAACCAATAAGCTAGTTAATAACAGACAATGAGCAATAGTATAATATATTGAAGCTCCAATACCAAGATTATGATTTCAAACAGGAGCAGTAAAAATTAAAACTCAGAAATGTGGCTGTGCACTCACCATACTTTAAACAGCAACTCTTATTCTTTCACAGCTCCTAACCTTACTCTTTAAGTTACATAAAATAACGAGCTATTAGGATATCTAAATATCTTAAATGCTTTATAATACTCTCTCAAGCATACATTTTTAAAACAGTGTTTATTCCCAAAATTATGTGTATTGGTATTGATATTTACAGAACATCGTTTTGGTATAAATTTTTCACCAGTTAGTATAAAGGATAAGGCACTTTACTCAACCTCTATCAAAAGGACTTGGAGTGTAATTTGAGCAGGGAGACTTCAAACGCCAGGGTCCCCAAGGTGGGTGGGAGCTGTGAGGGGGTAACACTATTCCAGAGTAGTTTTCTATCGGGCCTGAAGGCCACAGGAGGATAAGTGTTAGAACTCTGAGTGATTGTGAAAAGTGCTCTTAAATTCCAATGTGTACATAGCTATCGTTTCACAAGGTAAGAGAGAGGGTAGGTAAATATACAGATATTTGTGAAAATTTGTGAAACAACATTCTAGAAGTGAGCCTCGTACCTTCAGATGGGTACAACATCATACCTAAATTAGGGGATATCGATATATGGTTCACTTGGGGAGGTCACAAAGGAGCGACGAATAAGATAGCCAACTCAAATATGGCTCACAATAAAGTACAGCATGAGTTGCTACCTGAAAGAAAATTATCACAGTCAACCAGACTATAGGTTATGTTGTAGTTCGAATAACAGAAACTACATTTAAGCCATCAACTGTGAAAAGTATATTTCAAACCACAGTATATAATATTCAGCAATAGGTATCTCTTCTTAGCAGACCTACAGGCAGGTTAGAATGACGTCAATATCAACTGTATATAAGTAAACAGATCGCATATAGGGGACAAAATAGGTTAGTTAAAATGTAAAAAAGAACCAGTTTAAACCTTATTGCAATAGGGAAATTTCATTATAAAATATATGCTCCCATGTAAAACAGGATACACGTTTTAAACCTAGCGCTGAGGATTGGAGACAGAGTTGAACAAAAGTTTTATCATATGATGAAACATTTATCACCCCCAACTTGGTAGAATCAATATAATACAGACTTAGCTAAAGAGAACAATAGAATATCCATTAGTAGTACATCACTCATTCAGCCTTGCAATCAGAAGCATTTGTTGCCATGGGAAAACTGTATTCTGTGCTCAAACCATACCGACCCAACCAAATTACACAGAATATTGCTATAGAAATAAACTGACAACAATACACTCAGTGACTTAGAGGCAGGCAATGTAGGTTACGGAATAAAATATAGATGGCAGTCTTCTAATGCCGCATGCCAGCGTTAATTTGTTATTAAGACACGTACATAAATACAAGGCTAAATGCAGGAAATGTCAGTCTTTTGTCGCTCGAAGATCCTAAGGTTAAAAACAGAAAGCAGTCACTTCCTATTCAAAGCAATTGAGAAGCGCTCGATGATTTATACCTGTAAGTGAAGAAATCTGCTAGCCCTCGAGTTTAAAAGGATAACAAACCTTCGTTGGCCAGGAACAAGTTGGATTAAGATAAAAGACTCCTCCGGTAGCTTTGGTGTAGATCCAGGTACCTAAACGACGCAGCGTTGATGAAAACGAGCAGGGGATATACTGCAGAGCTCCATTAGGAAGCAGGATCAACTTATCACTTTAAGAGAACCCTCTGCTCATGGGAAAAAAAAAAAAAAAAGAAGGTCAAAGTTCCTGAGAGAGGGAAGTAACATGGTGGACCGATATGGCTAAAGCACATTCCACAGGGTGCCACGAGGGAGTAGGGCTATGTAGAGGCCTAAAAAGGCACTGAGAAACCACTGAGTTTGCATAACTTTAAGGTGAGTGGTAAGCGATGTAAGACACACTTTTATTCTTTAGCGATCATGTAAAGCCATATGCTGTAAAATAGTTACTTGTTTTGCACTGTTGAGCCCGGACATTCTTTGAATGCTTGAAGAAATATTGTAGATGCTTCCTTGCTGTTGTGGGCTGTTAGTTTGGATGCTTAATGAAAGAAAATAAGCGTATTAGGGTATCTCATCTGAAATCTGATTTGTCTCTTAATCAAATAATCACAGAAAGGGGCTAATTTTTGTCTCTCCATTTTAATCGGAGCAGGGAGATCAGATGAGAAAGATATTTTGGAGCCGTTCCACTCAATTAATTTTTTGTTTCTAGCTGCAATTAGCAATTGGTTAACATGTTGAAAGTTGAGAATTTTCACATATACAGGTCTCGGTTTGGATTTGTCAAAAGATGGTTTAAGAGCTCTGTGTGCACGTTCAATTACTTGATCTGAGAAAGGTGCTTTGTCAAGAAAAGTTGCAAATATTGTAGATAAGCTCTCCAGTAATATATGTTGGTCTATATGTTCCGGGATTCCTCTTAAAATGATGTTATTGCATCTGGATCTGGCTTCAAGGTCCAATATTTTCTGCTGGATGTCAAGAATATTAGATGCATTATTTTTTTGTTCTTTTTGCAATTGATCAATTTTTAACTCGTTGTCAAACACCTTAGCTTCTGTTTTATCAATTCTTGTTAGGATTCTGTCTATGGATTCACTAAACGTTTTAAGCTGGAGTGAGAAGCTTTGGATTGCTGTTTGGATGGGTTGCAGAGCAAGCTTCAATTCTTCCATGTTAGTGGGATCAGTTTTCACTTTTACTGGTGGTTTTGGGTTATTTTGTTGCTTAGCAGTTCTAGCTCTTTTAGAAGTTGTATCCTTTTCTGGAGATGCTATGGCAGAAAATTTTGCTTTAGTAATTTGAGTTTCCATGGAGTCCAGTTCCTGTGGCATATCTATATTTCTTCTTTGTCTCTTTTATTTTCAGATGAAAATAGGCCTTAGGGATCCGGGCCACATGCACTGCAGGCAGCAATGAGATAAGATACAGAAGGGAGAAGGAAAAATAAAAGAAATCAGGTTTAATCCTTCAGACGAGCACCGCAGTAGACCAAACCGGACGCAGGTATTTGACGCAGGTAGAATCCTTAATGCTTCTGTAAGGTTATTGAATGCTAAAATAGCCTCTCTCCCAATGAAATTGGCTGTTATATTATTGGAAGTAGCAGAGCTATAGAGTGACACTGCTTACAGGATGGCAGCCATCTTGTTCTCCCCGGAATGAGATTATTTTTATTTCCTGGTTTGAGCAGTGATGTTACAGGGGACCAGAATTTTTAGGATTGTTTTTGCAATTATCTTAAATGTAGGAATGGTATGATTTTTTTGCCATGTAATATTTGTCTTTCTGTTTGATTGTGGAGTTGTCTGTATAACTGAAGATTTATGTTGTTTTTATTCTTTAGCCAGGCAGTCCATGTTTTGTCCTTGTCTTTCATTACAATTTTACATGATCTGGTGAGCCATGGGGCAGGTTATTTTTTATTATTTTTGTTCGCTGAGGGGCTAGGCAGTTAAGAATGCTTAGGAAGGTGCTGTTGAAATGTTTAACTGCATCATTAACAGAAAGTCTTTTTTAGGATGGACCAGTCTATAACTTTTAGAGATTCATTAAATGCCTCTTTACTGAATTCTTGTAGGTTGGGTATAGTTTTGAACTTGTATTGTTTTGTGAGTTTAGTGATAGTCCTGTGCATATAGTCTGGTAGGTGGTCACGTAAGGATTCGGGCAGTGTGCCTAAGGATGTAAAGTTAGAAAAGTTTGTGACTGGTATCCAGTCCAGGGTGGTGCGTTGGATGTTATTTTTTGTTATTTTTGCTATATCTGGTAGGTGTATTTATAAGCTGAGCTAAGCCACAGAGGTTTATATTGTTTGTTGGGTGGTGTGAGGTTATTTTCTGCCAGTCAGTGTTAACATTCGCTAGAATAATGGTTTTGTTCTGTATTGTTTCAGATATCCAGGCTAGAATATTTTTTAGAATGGGAATGTTTTGCCCAGGAGGGATGTATAAAACAACTATGCAGATGTTCTTAGATGAGTTAAGTTTTAGAAATGTTATAAGGATTTCAACTTTGCAGAATTTTGGTACACTATTTGAGTATGGGGACACTATCAAATTGTTAGGGAAAATTAGGGCTATTCTGCCACCTTTTTATGTGCTCTGTCTACTCTAATAATGCTGTAACCATGGGAAGAATTTTAGTATCTTTTATTTCTGGTGTTAACCAAGTCTCTGTAATAGCAAGGATGTCTGGGTTACAGTTTGTTAACCAGGCATTAAAGAGTGTCCGTTTATTGCACCTGCTCCTGATATTAAGAGTGATAAGTTTTAGTTTTTTTGACTGTGTAGTAGGAATGGGACCTGGGTTGGGGTAGATGTCTCCACACAAGTTTAAGGCCATGAAAGAACATCTAACTGTTTTAGGAGTTTTAAGTAATTTGGGTATTTGTATTAGTTTTAAGTTGCAGTGGTAAGTATTCATATGTGTTTTCTAGGCTAACGACCACAAGGGCATTTCATGACCTCAGGGTGGGAATAGAAGATTGGTATAGAGATCAGTGTTGAGATTATTTAGCAGAAACTTGTGGTGGAGGGATTGAATGGTAATGATGAGGTAATAGCTGAGGTATGCTTTTGTATTAGTGCTGCTGGAGGAGTTGTTAGGGTAGAAAGGAGAAGAAGGAAGAGAAACGAGAGGCATGAGTAAGACAGCATGATTAATGCTCAGTAAGATAGCTGAAATGGAAGTAGAGGGGGAATTAGGGCTGTTGGAAGTGAAGCAGTTATAGGGTAGAATATAAGTGAAAATACTGTGGATAGTAGTGTAGAAAACAGGGTGTGTAGTTACACTAATATAGGTGATGTGTGGGAGGAGAATGTTGTGTAGTAGACTGGAGTGTAGTTGGAAATGGATGGAGTTTGCAGGAAGTGGAGCTAAAGGAAGTATACATTTCTAAAAGAAGAGTGGTAGGTTGTCCTGGTATCTACTCTGAAGTGTAAGAAATAAAGGGATATTAAAGGCTAGACTATAATGATGTAGTCAAAATAAAAATGATGGTCTATCTGGGAAAAGAAAAGGATACAATGTAGAATAGACAGCTAATATAAGGGAGGATGCAATTATAAATAGATATAGTGCAAAGCAGTGTGGGAGGGAGTAAGATAGTTGGGAATAGGGCTAAAAATTAAAAAGCGCAATGGAAGAAGAAAACAAGAAACAGAAGTGTAGGTAGAGAAGTAATAAGGTGATTTGGGAAGAGCTTTGTTAAAAAGAGTGAAGGGGTGAGCAGGAATTGGGAGTATGGTAAGAAAGTAAAATGAAGCTGAGTATAGTGGGCCTCCTACCCTCAGGTTAACGTATAACTAAGAGCAATCACTTTACTTTACTACTTAATAGACTATCCAACCTAGGTTGTTCCTCTTCTACACTCCAGTGGTTCCAAAGTTAACTCAATGATAAGAAATGTGCAGTTAAATTGACAAACCAACATGTCCCCTCCTACCAAACCACACAGGAGTACCCCAAGGCTCTACCTTAGGACCCTTACTGTTTAACATATTCACGAATAACCTATGCACCTCATCTTCCCCAGGAACATTAATATAGTATGCAGATGACTGAGCCTTAATCTGCACCTCCTGTACCCTCCCTGAACTGTTAATCAAAACCCAGCAATCTTTCTCAGCAATTGAATTTTAGCTTACAGAGTCCCAACTCTTCCTAAACCCCCAAAAACCAAACTTATGATATTCCACCCCAAAAATACCACCCTCAACATAAGACAACAAAATATTTATGCAGCTGACAATACCATCTTAGATATTATTCAAGAAACTAAACTATTCAGTGTTATAATTGATAATAAACTCAACTTTGACCCTCATATTCAACAATATATATATATATATATATATATATATATATATAA
The DNA here is from genome assembly GCF_019279795.1 of Protopterus annectens. Lineage (NCBI taxonomy): Eukaryota > Metazoa > Chordata > Ceratodontiformes > Protopteridae > Protopterus > Protopterus annectens. Next base: position 323,076,400 of record NC_056738.1, read on the forward strand.
ATAAAATAAAATAAAAAAATAGGAATACTCTACAGAAACAGACAATTCCTTACCACTACAACCAAAACTACCCTGGCTAAAACCTTCCTGCTCCCATAACTATTCTACTGTTCCTGTATACTAACAAATCTGCAGAACTCCATCAAAACTAAATTAGAGCAATGCTACAATAAAGTTGCAAAGTTCACAACCAACTCCAACTACCGTACACTTCACTGTATATCACTAAAATAATTAAAGTGATTAGAATTAACACAACAGCTTTCATATACACACCTAATTGCAACACACAACCTATTTTATAGGCTCACTGTCTGTCCAGATATAGAAGATCTAATACAACATTACAAACCAAACAGACCCCTCAGATCTGAAGATAAAAACCTCATTGAAATGTACAAACCTTCTAGAAACCCAGGAAAATCTCTATGCTCACACTCTGTTGCTAAATCTTGGAACACCCTCCTTCCCAACATTAGGCTAACTCCTAGCCTACCTCTCTTAAAGCCTTCCTAAAGGAACACCTAACTAAATAATGGCTAGGCACATGCCTACACCCAGGCTAATACACAATCTGCCCTTCTATGCCTCCTAAAATTATGTTGCCATGTCCACTATCATTAAGAGCTATCAGGACTGGAAAAATGTACCATACTACTCTTATCTTTCTACCTCCTTATGAACTAACCTAAACAGCACAAGTATTCTTCCAATTCAAACATGAATAATAGTATTGTGCAAATATCCTATCACTGAGGCAGTGACACTGTATCATGTTAAAAGCCTTTCAAATTTGTAAGTCTTGTCAAATTTATAATTTTGTGTAAAGTGTTATCAAATCATCGTCTTCTTTCAGCTGTTCCCATTAGGGGTCGCCGCAGCAGATCATCTGTTTCCATTTTTCCCTGTCCTCTGCATCTTGCTCTGTCATACCAACCACCTGCATGTCCTCTCTCACCACATCCATAAACCTCATCTTAGGCCTTCCTCTTTTCCTGTTACCTGGTAGCTTCATCCTTAGCATCTTTTTCCCAATATACTCAGCATCCCTCCTCAGCACATGTCCAAACCAATGTAATCTTGCCTCTCTGGCTTTGTCTCCAAACCTTCTAACCTGGGCTGACCCTCTAATATACTTACTCCTAATCCTGTCCACCCATGTCACACCCAGTGAAAATCTTAACACCTTTAACTCTGCCACATCCAGCTCTAACTCCTGCCTTTTTGTCAGTGCCACTGTCTCTAACCCATATAACATAGCTGGTCTCACTACCCTCTTGTAGACCTTCCCTTTCACTCTTACTGGTACTCATCTGTCACAAATCACTACTGACACTCTTCTCCACCCACTCCATCCTGCCTGTACTCTCTTCTTCACCTCTCTTCCACACTCAACATTACTCTGAACTATTGATCCGAAGTATTTAAACTTATCCACTTTGCCACCTCTACTCCTTGCATCCTCACCATTCCTCTAGCCTCCCTGTCATTCACACACATATATTCTGTCTTAGTCCTGCTGACCTTCATTACTCTTCTCTCTAGAACATATCTCCACCTCTCCAGGGTCTCCTCCACCTGTTGCCTACTCTCACTACAGATCACAAGGTCATCTGCAAACATCATAGTCCACGGAGACTCCTGTCTGATCTCGTCTGTCAACCTGTCCATCACCATTGCAAATAAGAAAGGGCTCAGAGCTGATCCTTGATGTAATCCCACCTCCACCTTAAACGCATCCGTCACTCCCACCACAAACCTCACCGCTGTCACACTACCCTCGTACATATCCTGTACCACTCTTACATACTTCTCTGACACTCCCAGCTTCCTTATACAATACCATAACTACTCTCTAGGCACCCTGTCATATGCTTCCTCAAAGTCTACAAAAACACAATGCAACTCCTTCTGACCTTCTCTGTACTTCTCCATCAACACTCTCAGAGAAAACATCGCATCTGTAGTGCTCTTCCCGGCATGAAACCATACTGCTGATCAATAATCATCACTTCCCTTCTTAACCTAGCTTCCACTACTCATTCCCATAACTTCATGCTGTGACTGATCAATTTAATCCCTCTGTAGTTACTACAGCTCTGCACATCACCCTTATTCTTAAAAATCTGTACCAAAACACTTTTTCTCCATTCCTCAGCCATCCGCTCACTTTACAAGATTTCATTAAACAATCTGGTTACAAACTCCACTGCCATTTTACCTAAACACCTCCATGCTTCTACAGGTATGTCATCCTCTTCATAGCTATCCTTACTTCCTCCTTGCTAATCCACTGCACTTCATGATTCACTATCCCCACATCATCCAACCTTCTCTCCCTCTCATTCTCTTCATTCATCAACCCCTCAAAGTACTATTTCCATCTGCTCAGTACACTCTCCTCGCTTGTGAGTATGTTTCCCACATTATCCTTTATCACCTTTACCTGCTGCACATCTTTCCTAGCTCGGTCCCTCTGTCTAGCCAATTGGTACAGGTCCTTTTCTCCCTCCTTAGTGTCCAACCTTTCATACAACTCTTCATACACCTTATCCTTCACCTTCGTCACCTCTCTCTTTGCCATGCACCTCATCTCCTTATACTCCTGCCCACTTTCTTCATCTCTCTGACAATCCCACATCTTCTTTGACAACCTCTTTCTCTGTACACTCTCCTGTACTTCCTCATTCCACCACCATGTCTCCTTGTCGTCCTTCTATCCAGATGTCATGTGTTATCAAGATAAACATGTAAAATACTCTCTGTATATTTATGTCTACTAATTTCACTTATAAGTCTTTGTGTAAAGTGTTATCACAGTTAAACTAGCAATGTACTCAATGTTTACTTATATATTGTAGTTTGCTTGTAAGTCTTCTAATTTTCTAAAATTGTGCAGGTTTTCTCCTCAGGCCACCTCTGAAAATGGATCTAGTGACCCAGTCAGACTATCCTGGTTAACAAATGTCAAATAAATAATAAAAATAAATAAACAAATAACATTTATAGCCAGAAAAATGCAATTAACAAAGAGATGCAAGTAAGACAAGTTTTAGTCATTTACTGAGACTAAACACCAGGCATATGCAGTATAGTCTTCTGGGCAAGCAAAATGACACAGTGGACAACTTAGTAAGGGTCCTACTATTTCACAGAGCAGCCATGTTTTTCATTGACTAAAGTTAATACTCAGCAAGGTTCTTCATGATGAATATGCTTATATGAAACAATGATGAAGATCTCAGTAAATATGTATTTGTAGAGCTTTGTGACAGAGATCCTGCAATATCAAGGTCCGATGTAGTAACGACAGACTATGAAACAGTGACAAAAGTCTCAGTAAACTTATAGGTGTAGGGCTTTCTGACAGAGATCCTGCAATATTGGGGTCAGATGTAGTGACTGCAGGCTAAGAAACAATCCCCCGGATTCACTAATCCTCTGTGTAAGACTTGATAAGTCTTACTCGGAGGCTGCAGTTGAACGGTATGATGTCAGCGTACCATGAATATGCATGAGAGTACGCTGACTCAACCGTAAGTCTTACACGGACTGTGTAAGAAAGCGGGAGGGCGTGTCCGACTGCCGAGCAGTCTAAATGTCCACGCCCCTGCAAGTGTTTTAAAAAGAAACAAAGCACACACACAAGAGCGAGTCCGCTCAAATGTCCCTGCACCCAACACCACACTCCGTGATATTGCAAACCTCTATCACAGTACTAAAATGAAAAACATTAAATATGTTTTTTTAAATCCCCAAAATAGCTGCCCGTATTTGCACGTGTGTGCTTGGGTGTGCCCATTATTTAGCTAGAGTTAGCAATCCTGACATGGAAGAGCATAAGAAAGAATGTTAATGCAAATCACACCAAATAGCAATAGCGTAATGGTAGAGCGTTCGCACAAAGAAGAGGCATTCACAGTTCGAGTCCCACCACTCCCCTTCGTATTTATTTTTTAAATCAGTATATGAAATAATACCTGACAAATATGTTTAAACATTACTAAAAAGCAGTGAAATGGCCAATGTATCAGTGAACAAAATAAATATTTTAAAGGATCCTGATATAAAATTGCCTGCAGTTAAGCAGCGCTTCACCCAGTGCAATAGAGTTGCCCGTAGTGTAATAATAGCGCTTTACCTAGTGCAATAGAGATGCCAACAGTTTACTAGCACTTTATCTAGCGCAATAGAGTTGCTCATTGTTTCATAGCGCTTTACCCAGCGCAATAGGGTTGTCCATTGTTTCATAGCGCTTTACCCAGCACAATAGAGATGCCCATAGTTCAATGGCACTTTATCCAGCGCAGTGTGTTTGCGCGGACATGTGCGCCGCGCCAACCAGGGCACTGTAGGGCACCGAGGAGCAACACAGAGCAAAGTTGCTTAAATGCAGCCACACCCCCTAGCCTGTCTGGATAGTATGAAAATAAAATGAATGACAAGGCTCGAACCCAGGACTCTGTGCATCAGAAGCAAAGTACAGAACCACTAAGCCATGACAACATAGGGGAAACAGCCACTATTAACATTCATATACTTACGAATGGTAGTTTAACCATTACTAAGCAGGTCTGCAGTCAGCTGAGAATTTTACAAAACGGCCAATCACAAAAAAGTGCGGGAAATGCGGCATATTTAAGCCCCACAAGTGGGAATACACGCCATAACTGATTGTTGCTCACATCTGCAGTTAGAATGTCTGGTGTCGGAGAGGGAACATGCTTCCAAGCGCAACGTTGGGCATCGAGGAGTCCAAATACATGGTTTGGCTCCTTGTCCACCGTCACGAGTCAAGACTCCTGCAGGGCCAGTTCCAAGGGATGGAGTACAAGGCAGAGGCTTGGAACTGGTTAGCTCTTGACCTCACCAGTGCCACAGGTGTTCCTCGGACTGGTGAGCAGGTCCATCACCACCATGCAGACCTGAAGAGACGAAAGCAGGACCACCTGAACCAATGGATACAGGAGGCCCATGGGATGCGGGATGCCCCACGACTGAGTATGTAGCCATGGAATGCAGTATGCATGAATTGATAATGGAGTATGTATAACGGATAGGTATGTCTCAATATCCCTTCATTTACTTTACAGCTGCAGGTGGCCGTGCTATGAATCAGCAAGCCTATGCTGATAGGCTGCTAAGGCTGTGCCAACAGGCAGGTTAGTGATTATTCTGCATGTATTGTTATATAAAATATGGGAGAGAGCATGAAAGAAAGTGTTGTAGTCCAATAATACAGCCATACAATTGCCTGAATAAGTCCTCTGCATGTACTGTCAGATAACAACATCAGAGAGGCAGAAAAAGAGTGTAGAAACCAATTAAGAAAGGTAACATATGTCTGGAATAATATCTCTGCAGGCACTGTCATATAAAATAAGTGAGTGAGCCTGAAAAAAGATTGTTCTAACTTATTAATAAAGGTATATGTCTTGAACATGTCTGCCATATACACTGTTAAAACAAATAAAGGAGTGAGCCTGTGGAAAAGTGTGTAATGTCATTAATAAACGTCTAAAACCCAGAGTGTGTCTGTGTCACAGAGTCTGAAATGTTGTTGTACCCTTGCAGTATACAAACAGTACTGTTTGAAAAGGTGCTGGCAACCCAGAGTTGTGCAGTCCCGTATAAAGTGGGTGATGGAAGTACTAGTAGCTGTGAAACATATATACATTCTACAACAGGCAGTTACTGGCTGGCATGAATAAGTAAACCTGGCACACATGTAGCATGTTATTTTTTCCCCAGAAATGTGTGTGTATGTCAAGAAATGCAGGGTTCTGTACAAATCAAAGTGAAAATGTCATGTGAAAACATCCCAGATATGTAGATAAAGAAATATAAATGCAATCAAGAAATATGTAGCAGTAACATCTGCATCCTGGACAGGTGGTATGTCAGATATAGGTCAGGCATATATTGAACTAGCCAAACCCAGTACACAACCTAATGTTTGGTGGCAGGTATAATAATACAGGTAGGGGATATACACTTGCAGTCACTAGGAATGTAGTGTAGACTAAAAGGTCATTACAAGATGTTAACCGAGGTTTTTTATACACCCTACTGTATGTGCATAAATCATGCAATTCCACACCTCAATGAGTATGTGTAATCTTAAACATTTGTTGGGACATATGTCCTATTGTCTATAAATATTTGCATTCACGTTGATGCATGTGCCCTGTTTAAACACCACAATCATATTGGCCTGTTGCTACCAAACATCCCTGCATGCTGTTGGAATAACCACTGTGGTTCAATATATGCATGTGTTATGCTTCCTGTTCAACTGTTGTACCCTTGGTGTGTTGGGTTAATGGGAATATTATTGCATGCTGTTACAACTAATCTGGAATGCTGTTTTGCTTATGTTGTAATTAAACACACCTAATCACAGAACGTATGGGAAGGCCGGTCCCAGCGGACCCACCTGTCCCTCCTCAGCCGGCGAGTGCACCTGGCAGCAGCAGGTCCGGTGCCCAGCCCGAGCTCCCCTCCTCCATTGCTCCTGTACCACCTTCGGGTGGAAGCACTGCAGGGGATGGGGCTCACCCCCCCGTGCAAGCGTGGGCAGAGAAGGGCCACCTGTCACCCTTCAAAGGGTCCAGGCTGTGGTGTGTAGGGAGATCCAGTGTTCAGTCGCTGATCCCCTATGCCAGCTTGAGGCGAGAGTGGCGCGTCTCATGGGTGAGCCTGCCCATCCTACGCAGCCCCCAGCACAGCCACCTTCAGGGCTGTGAAGGTTCAGTGGTGACTGCCCATGGGTGGGGATCTCAGTTCCACTGTTACCATCTGTGGGCTCATGGGCTTGTGATTTCCAAACATCCTACCCCGTCAATTGTGTCACCCACTCCATGTGTCATACACCACCCCTGTATGCGTCTTATCTGTCTTGTCTGTTTACCTTCCGAACCTACCTCCCTGGACATACCTACTTTCTCTACCTCACTTCCCACTCTCACCTGAAAAAAAAAAAAAAAAGGGCAATCTGTACCCACAAAAAAGTTACGCCCCATACATAGCTGCCCATTTTGTACACATGTCCATCGGACAAACATGTAAGCTAATAATTAGAATTGGCAGTACAACATACTTTGTTGTCCTCACCCCTCTCCCAGGGGTGGAAGGTTTCAAATTTCACTCCAAATTCATTGCATATTCCCAGCAGTTGCTGTTAAAGAAATGGGCAGCTATGGACCTTCCCTACACCCATCCTGCACATCCCGAGCTTGTTTACCTACTGTGTGTCCCTCTTTGTGCCCCCATTTTCACCACTTTCCTATCTCCTCATTTTCTTTTCGTTAAAAGAAATTAGCGCGGGGGTTAGCGGGAGTAAGCACTTTTAAGCAGTAGTTAGCGGGTTTGCACCAGTGTGCACAAACCTGCGCAAACCCGCTTACAACTGCTTAAAAGTGCCTTAGTCACTGTGTATGACAGGGCCCTTGTACTGCTCAGCAGCAAAATAAAATACCCTTGTCAGTCTCGAACCCCACACCTTGGACTCACCAGTCTGGATGAAGTACCACTACACCACAGCTGATATACAATAACTTGGTGCTGTAAGAAATATATCATGCATTAAAATGAGTGAATGTAAAGGGAAAATAGGAAAGCCATAGGAACACATTGCAATAACTACTGTTGTATGCCAGTTAATTCTCTAATTCGAAAAGAAAGTACATACTCCCATGTATTCAGTGTTAGCATTAGGAGGTGTGAGTAAACATACACACTGAGAAGAGTGCACTGGAAAAAGCAACAGTCAGGTTTCAGTACAACATGCATATCACTGGCTACAACCCTAGCTTCAGATATGAGACATATACCAACCTTCTGACTGAGACAACAGTGTCCACAGCAAACAAGCATGGGCCCCACCTTGCACAACTAAAAGGGCTATGCCTACCTAACCTAGCATTTTATAGCAGTGTCCTGCAATCACAGTGAGTACTGCAATTACCACACAGCAGGCTGCATGCAATTACTAAATGGTGGGCGCCAATTGGTGCAGAGGCCATCACATGCACATATGCAGATACCTAGAAAAGCAGCCTGTACTTGCTGTCCACACGTGCAATAATATCATTGCACCAACTGAGAGAGAGAGAGAGAAGGAGAGAGTGAGAGAGACAGACAGGCAGAGACAGACAGACAGACAGATGGAGACAAACAGGCTGTAAGAGACAGACACTGAGAAGAAAGACCAACACACAGAGGAAACCAAAACCAAAAAAAAAAAATAAAAATAACAAAGCAACAGCTACAACAGACGGAGGTGAGGAATACAAAGGTAAGGTATGTAACAGATATGTATTTGCTGGCATCCGAATGATGTGTCTGAAGGGTACTCTACATACTGTGAATCATCCATATGTGGCAGCAGTTCGTATCTATATGTATATGCACATGTGCATAGGGCAAGGGACATACTGCAACTGTTAGTGAAGGCTGGACATATATATGTTGTTGAAGGTTGCTATGTGCACATATGTATGTAGGTTGTAGTGTGTGGTATTGCAGACAGCAAGCAGTGCCGGTGTATGTCATGTGATGGTTAAACACTGTGGGACTGAGCTACAGGTAGTGAGGCCTGCTACAGCTAGATGGCCTGAGGACCACAAAATGCATTCTGCACAACACTGTGCAATATTATTACATAACCGTATGTCTCACAACTGTTGCATAATTGACATCCCCACCATGAAAGGTGGGCAGTATATGTGCCTATATGTGTGCATCTATATGTACAGCAATGGATGTATACATGTATGTGTATATATATATATATATATATATATATATAAATATATATATATATATATATATATATATATATGTATATATGTATGTATATATATATATATAAATATATATATATATATATATATATATATACACACACACACACACATATATATATATATATATATATATATATATATATGTATAGATATATTGATATATAAATATATATATATATATATATATATATATATATATATATATATATATATATATATAGATATATAGATATGGATATATATATATATAGATATATACATATATACATATATAGAGCTATATATAGATATATAGATATATATGGATATATATATATATATAGATATATATATATATGGATATATATATATATATATATATATATATATATATATATATATATATATATATATATATATATATAAATATATATATAGATATATAGATATATATGGATATGTATAGATATGTATAGATATCTATAGCTATGTATAGATATTTATAGATATGTATAAATATGTGTGTGTATATATATATATATATATATATATATATATATATATATATATATATATATATATATATATATATATATATATATATATATATATATATATATAGAGAGAGAGAGAGAGAGAGAGGGAGACATGGGGTCATACATACTGCAACAGGTGCCTGTTGACCAAGGCATGAACTGAACACCAGTGTTGGTACTGCAGTGCCATACCCCATTCCAAAACACTTTATCCAGTAACTACCACATAGGTGATAGCCTGCCTAACACTGAAGGTGTCAGAAGGTAACATGGGTCACAGGTGGACAGTAGCCTCCCCTTTGATAATCACAGTGCCACACTAATCTTGTAATCTGTCTGCGTGGTACGTGTCATTACAAAAGGTGTGTCATCTAGGGAAATATAGGTCAGTGTTCCCCTCTGCTCATCAGAATGCCCCATGTGGTATGTACCTCACATGACAACTACAGCAAGTGGAAAGGCCACAGACATACCTCACAAAGAGTAATACTGCCCTCAAACACATGCCCTATGCAGACTGACTCACAAAACCACAGCTAGTGTGCGTTGCATACCGCCCACCCAGAGGTTACCTCTGCCGGACATACAGAGGTATGTCACACCCATAGCAGTCGGCCAACCACCATGTCAAAACCTCACAATCCCTCCGGGCTACATGACCTAGGGCCCTAATCCTCACCACCTCACTAAACAGCACATGCTGGAGGTACAGGTTCCTATCCACAAATATGCCATACTTTGGACTAAACCACCCAGCATTAACAAACAAGGCTCCTCATTAGCAGATGTCATACATGCCCCTGATGATTGTTTGGGAGATAGGTAATATGCCCTGGGAGTCACCTCTGTGTATCTGGTTGACAGGAACAAGTGAAATCACATTACATGTGTGTCAAAGGCCAGGGTAGCATATGGCTAGGCTGCTCTAGGCCGTAGGGCCAATAACGTATTACCTACCTATGACACAATGCACACGCACATGTACTCAGTGCAATACCTGCTATGTGAGGTAGAATGAGTGTGACAGTGAATGTGTGCAAGGTCTGTAAAGGTGTGATAGCTTAGTGTGATGTTGTTTCTGCCATGGTAGTTTGTGTCTTAGGTGTGAGGCCAGAGAAAGATGTGTCAGTTATTGGGATGCAGACATAGTAGGATGGCATATGTTGTGACATAGTTCCTTGCGTACGACTGTGGTGTCCCATTGTAGGCTGAAGCAATACATGTATGCTCAGTAAGTGGTACTGCTGGTGAATCCAGCTCACATATGAACTGTTGTACTACCTGTAGCTGTAGGCCTAAACAGCACAGTATGGTGTATGTTCACATTCCCTGGTAACACTGTATTGTTTGTTTCCTGTAGTCTGCAAAGATTATATACCTAAGGCATAGGTATCTGTAAGTAGGGGCACACAGTACTGTAAGGTACACAGGTAATGCTCATCTGTGTCGGCATACATTTGTTTGTTGTATGCATGTCTGCTGTGTGTGTATTGATGCCTGTACCATGCCCACAATCACATGTGTGTTACAGGGTATGTGTGTGTACCTAGCAACATGTATACTCTGTTACAGCAGTATGCCAGCTATATTAACAACCGTGCACATATGTTAGGTAGGGGTACGACATCAACGACTAGGGTGGTTTACTGGTAATATTCTAAATGTACTTTACATTCATTGCATTGGATGACATATTTCTTCATGCATTAGCTTGATATATACCCCTGTGGCGAGGTTGCGCATTGTATCCCAAACAGTGTGCTGAGTACTGATGTATACTGGTTTGTTATATGGAGTGTGGCAGGCACTGTCAGCCAGTTGTGGGCTGAGCACTGATATGTGGTATTGAATGTGTGTATCCTCTGACAGACAAACAGATGCTATATATGGCAGTTAAGTGATATCTGTACTTAATAATGTTAAGTGTGCCACATGACTTGCTCACATATATCGTTTAATTGTCTTCCAGGGTTATGGCTCATCAATGCAATCCATCATATGCAGCGGCAGAGGAACAGGAAATACACAACAGCCTGGTGTAGCACTATACACTGCTGTTTTCTAGGGCCAGTCAGCACCAGCATGAGCGTACTGCACTGTGGCAATATCTTGTTCGTCAGGTAAATGACATAGGCATGCATAACCAGACATATGAGCAGGTATGCCATCACTGCAGTGATTTATTTAGACATGTCCGGTGGCGTGCGTCTGATATCCATAGACAACAGCTTGCCACAGGTGGTGGGGCGGACATACATCCCCCCTCACCAGAGTGGAGGAGCTGCTCCTAAGCATGGTGGCTCCTGGCCTACAGTAGCAACAGCATCACACATGTGTCATCATGGAGGCCGGAGCCACCCAGCATGATGACATGGAACATGCAGGTAATATGCCCTAGCTGTAGACTACTGTTACCTGTATTGTTAGAATATGCATATGTGAGATGTGTACTGTGTGTTTAGCAGTTGTGCTGCCTATTGTGTGCAATACTGATATTTGGAATAGTATCTGTACACCTGTGACTGTTGACTGTTGTTCTACTGTAGTTTAGTCCCACTCACAGTAGCAATGCCACAGTTGTGACCACTGACAAACTGTGTCATATTCCTGTAGGTCCCTCTGGTGTGATAGCAGGGCAGACGATACATGCTGGTGAGTGTGTTAACACTTTAATATTGGTAATGACATGTGCATGTCATTGGTGAGGTGTAGGCCATGTACACGTAACACACCTACGCATAATGCATGCTGTGCATGTTTGCTGTGAGACATTAAACATCTCAGTAAAGTCAGTAGCTGCCTCAATCACATACAATGCACAGAGCAGCAGACACATTTGTGGCAACACTGTACTGCACATTGGATATGCATAGTTGCTACAGCTGTACACAACAGAACACGTTTGTCATACGCAGTACATGAAAACATGCTACATTTGGCATTACCACACACCCGCTGTAAGGTCACACTTCAGTATCCCACATGTCATGCACACACACATGATGTACCTCAGGGGTAGAGGCCTATCATGGGCTGTGCAACACTCTTCAACACATAACACAGTCATGTTAGGCAATGCTCCCTATTGGGCACCTCACACACCCATGTACAAAGTGGCAGTGTAATTATGAACGTAGCCACGGCACTGCAGTTCAGGTACAGCATACTAGGCGGTGGTCTTGCATACATTAGTAGCTGTGAGTGACCACAAGATGCATGATGATGATGGCACAGGGTACTACACCCCATCCAGTTACAGTGACCACAGTACTACTGATAGCAGTCATTGCTGTGCACCTCAATGTTGTGTGTGTGCAAACATATGCACCTGTACACAATATGCATAGCATGTTGTGTGTGTGCTTACATATGCCAGTATACACAATATGCACAGCAGTCGCCATCCGAACAAAGTGTCACATATATGTCCTGGAATGCTAGAGGGTGTATAGGTCACATGACACACATTGGGTATGTGTGGTGTTTAATGTTGCAATCGTGTAGCATGCCATGCCATGGCTGGCACCGACATATCTGCAATATGTCCCACACTCACCATAACCACTGTACACTGGTCATTTCGAGCATTGGGATTCTTTCACGTCAATATGCACCACTCATCCCGTGTGTGTACATAACATGCATGTGCTACACCTGTGCCCACTATTATCTGCTATGGACACAGACACTGTACTCAGACATTGTAGAAGAGGCCAGCATCAACTTAGAGTGCCAAAAATTACAGAAAAATTGCAGTTAGGTAGTGCCTGAGGGATACTCAGTTGTCTTGTAGGCAGATGCACATACACACACATACATTCTGAGAGGCCTTGAGAGAGATTGGAACCCCTACCTATCTAGTTTAACACACTATAGATCATAGTACTTATTGCATGTCCTATGACTGATGTCTCTTTTACAAATGGCTGCAGGCAAACTACTTGTGGATTACATAAACTAGGCTTGTGCTGAACAGCATCTATGACCTGCAGAGTGATATTGCTTCTTACTGATATCTGCATCCAGTAGCCTAGCAGACAGATAATTATTTATCCTAGCTATGTGGCTACAGTTGACATTTTGGCCATGTGTGGCTGTTTGCATTTGAATGGGTAAGCCTGTGGGCAGCTACAATGTGCCCTGTCAATGTGTGTGTAGACAGCATTATATATTACACAACCTGTTCACATGTTGGTGTATTTGCACTGACATCCAGCTGGCAGAGGGATCTGTAAGTAAGTGCATTATCTGCTGTTGATCCCCATAGTTTGGATCCTTTGAGCAACATTATATATGTGTCATAGTGCAGCTTTGCTCACCATTCTCAGGGTATACAGGACAATACAGACATCCAAACACATATCCAAATGTATACAACAGGGGCGTTGATATAAATGTAGTTGTGCATATGTATGATATATATATATATATATATATATATATATATATATATATATATATATATATATATGTTATATAGATATATGGGGAGAGACTGTGATGTATGTTTATATATATATATATATATATATATATATATATTATCTATGGGAGAGAGACAGTGACAGACAAATATGTATATTTATATGTATGTATCTACTGACATATCTATATATAGCAGGTCATTTGGAGCAAGGGGCAACATAATTGCTCTCTCTTTAGCTAAGTGTATGAGCATGCCTAGTGGGATTCTGTTTAAATCTAAACGGACTCCAGCCCACACCTACCTGTACTCCAGTCCGGGATTTTGTGTGTAACAGACAATGACATCTGTCCCTGTTTCTGCAGTGCTACACTTCCCTTGTGCTGCACTTCCCTCACATTGTCTACAACATTCTACAGCTGTCTGATGTAATTAATATGTGACAGAGGTTAATCATATTACACCACACATAGACTTGACAGTCTGTAAAATGCAACATAGTAATACCTCACATCCAAAAGAAGTGAATACTTCTAGATTAGAAGCTTCACTACTCCACTGAGCCACACAAGATGTCTGACAGAGATGGGTCATTCATTATACAATCAACAACACAAATATGTACATTGTTAGGCCTGCATTAAGTAAGACATAGGATGTATGAGGAAATTCTATGTGCCTGCCCCGAGACTGCCTGGACTGATGGTATACCATTGCTCAGTTACTGTTAAAGCAGTTGTAAGGGAACACTGCTGTGTTGGAGTGGGGAAATAACACCACATGTTCTGCTGGGATACACAGTAGTTCAAATATCATGGAACCCCAGTGTGTAACATCTCCCCTGACTGAGGTACTGCATTTTCCAGGCAGGAGGCCTAGTGAATATTAAAAGACACATGATAGTGGAATGGGTATCTGTAGTACCATGTGGATGTTGCTTCTGTCCAAATAGCCCACTATATTTACATGCATAAATGTAGCAGATCCATACATACAATGCCATTTCATAACAATCCTTACAAGTACTGTGTAGATTAGAGACTTAGCTTGTGAATACAGCAGTTGACAGAACTGTAGTTCGTGTCTAACTCTGTCTGATGCAAGCAGTACACAGCCAGTACAGGGATAGGTACAGGTTGTGTGGGTTGCCTGGCCTCAATTTTAATATATGTATGTGAGCAGAAGTAAGGTGTCAGTCCCTAGGTCCCTAGATTGTCAGTGAATGTGCTATGTGTTGTCTCTTAGCCAAAGTCAGGGCATATTGAGCATGCCTACGTCTGCCTACAGGGACATCATCAGGGGTTCCTCCTCTGAGTCCTCCTGTGACTGTGGCTGTGGTGACATAGGCAGTGGTGGGGGGGATGCATTGCTTCACTTTGCTGATCCTGCTGCAGCTGTTTCTACAGGATCATATTGTGTAGCATAGCACATACTGTGAACATATGTGCACATGTGGCTGGACAGTACTGCAGGGCTCCACCAGATATACCTAGACACTGGAACCGTGACTTCATTGGCCAAAACACACACTCTATGATGGTCCTAATTTGTGCATGTGCCTCATTATGCCATTCTTCCATGCATGTGTGTATGCATTTCTGGTGGGTGTCATCATCTATGGTTCCAGGGCATAGCCAGCATCCCCTAGTAAATGGCCATGTGGGATGTCCCCCCTAGCAAACATCTGGTACAGCTATGATGTGCACCAGATATGGGGGTTGTGATAACTGCCAGGGCTGCCAGCACACACATTCAGGATAATCCTCTGGGCATTGCACATGACCTGGCAGTTGATGGAGTGGTAACCCTTGCGGTTGACGTAGATTCTACCCTCCTCATATGGTGGTGTCTTAATGTGTACATGAGTGCAATCTATGGTGCCTAGTATGTCAGGGTAGTGAGCTACATGGTAGAAGTCTTGCATATTGTTGGGCCTCACCTCAAGGGTGAGGGGAAAATATATGTGCTCACTGACATGTGGTAGCATGGCATCCAGGAACTCGTGGAGTATCCTGGATGCAGATGCCTGTGAGATCCTCATCATGCCCCCAGTTGCTCTTTGGAAAGTACCTGTAGCTAGTATCTTAAGAGCTACACATATCTTTGTATCCACTGTGATGGATTCCCCTCAGTTGGCTCTGGGTCTGAGTTGAGGGTGGCACAGCTCAGTGAGTTCTTACAGTATGTCCCTATCCAACTTGTAGTGATCTACAACCTCCAGCTCATGTAGCTCCTGGAAAGTTACCCTGGGCCTGAACACTCTTCTCCTTCTCTGCCTAGGTATATTGTCAGCAGCATTGACTTCAGCATCTAGCATATACAGATGTAGTAGACCTGCAGCAGTCCCTAGCATTATCTCAGTTAAAAATTATCAAGTCTGTATTGCAATGGTCCAGAGTATTGGGGAAAAGTCAGAATGTAGGTTGTATGCATACTTTATACAGGTCGTCTGTAGGTGCAGAATGTGTGATTGGATAACTACGATGCATTTCACCTGCTTACAATAAAATTAACCTTATTTAATGGCCCTGTTTTAGTGCATGACACAGCTCTGTGTGCAAACCCATTAAGTTATGTGGTGCAGCTTGCAGCACAGCTTATACAAAACCTCTGTCACACGTGTACTGTACCCGCACTGACCCGGTAAGCTACACACCATGCCACACAGCATAGCTTATACAACATTGAAAATTAATAATTGAACACATTTGGTTTTATTGACAGGCTGCCTGTGTCACTACTGTACCCTGGGTGGCCTTTCTGCTTGAGCATGCTCTGCGATGCGGCAAGCCACACAAACACATGGGGTTTGCCCTCCCTGAAAAAACATGACTGTCAGCGCTGTACAGTATGGATCTGGTCCATAAGTACTGCTGCAAATGGGACACCAGACTGCAGAAGTTGAATTCAACTTCTCCTGCATTAGTGTCGATATTTCACCCTGAGTTGTATTCAAAACATTCAACATGTAAACTGCATTTATGATAGGTTTACGTTCTGATGTTTGATGTTTTATGGTTATATTAGATAATTGAACATTTGAACGTTTGACTTTCATATAGTCGACACCATATGATCGAACTTTCAAAAGTTTGAATATCTAATAAAAAAAATAAACTACACTAAACACTTACCTGAACTCTCTAAGCAGGGGGGCAAACACCCCTACACCTCCCACACCCCCCCATTTTTTAAATATACCAACTCCGAGATTGCACTACAGTGCAGAAAAGGGTAATCTTCCCGTTCTGTGCTGTACGGAGATCTCTGTTACAACGTTCAAACATTTAAAAATCCAATCATATGGTGTCGACCATATGAGACTCGAAATTTTGAATGTTCGAACATTCAATATAGAGCCGATGTTTTAATAGTAAACCATTAAATACATGTCACATTAATCCATATATACACTGGAACATTAACTGACTAAGCACAAACTTATTTCACATTAAGACTGTGGCAGGCCATTACAAGAAGCATCCAATGAGGTGCTGTTTTAAGGCCTAGTTATTTCATTTGATTATGTTAGTTATGCTTGTTTACAGTTCAGCGATGTGTTGTAAGTTTACAGATGATTTAAAGCTGCTTTACCTCTTATGATTCTTTCAAACCATGCTGTTCTAGAAATTTAGCTGGACAACTTATAGTCTTGGTCAGCACTCTGTACTACAGAGTTTAATATCAAGAAATTTGCCATTCACTTTGGTAAACAAAACAGAGAATACCTCTGTGCTATTAATGGTTGTTTCACTCATCACATTGATTTTTACAAATAACTAGGCATTATCATAAATAAGGACTTATCCTTTAACATACATGTCCAGTGTATCTAGAAAAAATAGGTGTTATAAACATAATACTAATAACTTTTTCTGTAGTTCCATAGGTTTTGCTGCCATCATGTGTTGTCTTCACTTGACCACATAGGTTAATAGTTTGTTACTAGGCTATTGGCCCTAGGGCCTATACAAGCCTAGCCATAACAATTCCCTGGGTATTTCTTCCCACAATAATTACTTCCTTGGACCCCTGTCTAGCAGGGCGACTGATGTGATCCCTGGGGTGAAATTCCTATCTCCCATCCAGTCGTCAAGGTTCCTTTTAAAGAGGCCCAAGGAGGCGCTCTGCTTGACATGTATGGGCAGTCTATTCCAGAGTATGGGGAGTCTCTGGGTCAGGAACCTATCCCTCCAGCATGTTTTGTTCATTGTGATGACAAGGTTTAGATCCCTGGAGTGTGTGGCTCTGAGGGATTGGGATTTCATCCATTACATTCCAGCTTCCTATCTATATTCTATTAATGAAATTATGAAATGAAAGAAAACTCAGTGAACCTTTACTTGGAAAATCATATCTGACAAGAACATGTCTTATGACAAAAGATTAAAGAATGTTGGATTAGACTTGGTATTTTATAGACTCAAAACGTGGAGACTTTATTGGAGCAGTTAATTATAGTATTTTTGCTGTTAACTTAAATGTAATGCTTTATTAACCTTGGTGTGAAGGCTTCCAGCCCAGCTAGTTATAATTTTGTAAATAATTCTATGTCATTTATGAATAGTAATATGATTTGTATGCTTGTCCTACAAATGTAAGAAAACTATGTTATATGTGTATTAAACTGCTCGTGCAGAAGTGTATGTTAAACTGTATGTTATGTGCTGACTTTCAAGAATGTAATGACAGTGTACCCTTCTGGAAAAGAACAGAATTAACTTACAAACTCTAAGAAAATAAGTGAATTGTTTATGATGGTGTTTATCTACGCCAGGAGACAGAATGTCTGTAGCTAGAAATTCTTGCTATTGTCTGGAAACAGAAATAATTACAGGTTTCAAAGGTAAAAGTGTGTAACTCTTTTATGACTTCAAGTTCCAGGCAAGCCTCTGAGAGGTAAGGATTTTTGACACTGAGGTGCTAAATTTTAAGTTTCTGTTAGTCTGGGAACTGAAGGCAGAGATGACAAAGAATGATGTAATCTGAGACAACCCAGCAGAAATGTTTGATTGTAACTTAAGAACTATCTCAGAGAGTAAGTATGTGCATTTTGTCTTTGGATCTGACAACATCCTCTCATCAACACTTATTTTGCTCTGTAAGTAAGTTATTTAGGTACAGTGATTTCTCTTATAGATAACTAGGAATATAGTAAAGATTAGTTTAGATGTTTTCTGTATTTATGTGAGACTGTCCTGCAATGTTGTTTTAAAGTATTTCCTGTGATTCTGGGCTCTCCTGTCACTGTGTTGAGTTATTGAGTATTGTCTTGCTCTTTTATTATTTGTTATTAAGTATATTTAAACCTTTTAATTGTGGCTGGTTTGTTTAGAGATTGTTAAGCTCTTAGTGTACTTGCATATGTATTTGCTGACACTGTACAGGTCACTCTTAAATAGCCTTGTTGTTGGTCACACTTACCATTTAGATAATAGTAGCATTACACAGTAGAATTGGTTTCCTTTTGGGAAGGACCGTATAGTAGTTGATAAGTAAGGGTGTTGGTGGCAGTGATTACTAACTTATAGTCTGGGCAGAAGGGGGCATAGTTATTAAACCTGTGCCAGGCTTCCACAGGAGTGTCTATTTATATGTATATAAATCAAATCTCAAAGTGTGCATGTGTCAGCTACTTAGGCAGGGACATAAAGCACTGGTTGGACAGAGAGGGCACGAGGTTTTGGCTTGACCACACGGCTGAGATCTTAACCCTATAGCTGTGCCACTGGGGAGTCTTATTGTGGATCTGGAGTGAGAGAGAAACCAGCCACAGACTGACTGTGATCTCTGTGTGCTCTTAAGGGAAATTATACTTTACTGTGTGTGTTGTTAGTGGTGAGGATTGAGGCTCCTTGATTACTGGGCCAGTGCAGGGGCATCACACTTGGTATTAACAATTATAATAATATTAATCTTCCTATTCACACCTTCTCTTGTGTATTTCTACCCATCTTTCTTCCTTTCTTCTACCCTAGCTCATTCCCCTTTTGTTTCAGCAAATCCTAAAGTTTACCAAAGTTAATTACACCTATTCTATACCTACCTCACTAGTTCCATTCTAGTTAACGTAAGTACTCCATGAACCTTAGAGGCAACAATGTATGTAATTCAAATTCTGACACATTTTATAATTTGTACTATGTTTGTGTTTGTTTGAGGCATTGTAATTTGTTGTATATGTAGAGCGTTTCTCCTCTGGCCTCCACTGAAAACGAGCCAAACTTGGGTCAGTTGGACACTTCCTGTAAACAAATGTAAATAAATAAATAACTGTAATGGCACATTGACATGGTTAAGTCCATGAATAAGAATAAACTAGCTACATTCCTGTTTGTCAAGCTGCAGAAAAAGCTACCATTATAATTTAGAAATCACATCTTTATCTGCATTCAAATCTCATTTAGGTAGCTTTATGGGCAATCAAAGATTTAAACTTGTATTTTTTGCTCATAAAGTTTGTGAAAGTCCATTTTAGGATTATATGTGTGCACTGTAAAACTGTGAAACTTTGCAACAACTATTAAGACTGCAGTTACAGAACAGCATGGTCAGCTGGCAGATATACACAATATAGATGCCACAGTGGAGGTGTTAGTCCTACTAACAGACTACAAAGGAAAAATGTGTGTGTGTGTGTGTGTGTGTGTGTGTGTGTGTGTGTGTGTGTGTGTGTGTGTGTGTGTGTGTGTGTGTGTGTGTGTGCGCACATGAGCTCATATGCATGCATGTGTGTGTGCATGTGTGTGTGTCTGTGTGGGGGAATCCAGTTTAGATCAACATGTAGGGGTGACCAGAGAAGTATACCCAAATGGAGATTCAGAACAATGCTGATGATATGTTGTTCTAGAGCATCTGTTCTACAGCAAAATTATTATGCAATTGTTTAGTGTAGGGGTAACAGCTTAGTTGGTATCAGGTAAAATGCATTAGAGAGATTTGCACCTACAGGTATGTGAAATGGGGAGGTGGGATCAGAAATAATTATATCGTGGGAGGTTGTCAACACTGACTCACTAGCTGGAATTTAGGTTAAAACTACTGTCACACCGTTGTGGTGTAGTTGTTGCAAATGCTCTTTTACCCTTGACACACTTGATTACTAAACCTTACTTTAAACCATATATATAGATTTTCCACCCTGTTTCCCTGTTCTGCTTGGCATGAGCACTTTATATCTCTCTCAGCATATGAAATCTTCTTTACCATGGGGAATTGTGTTTGATAACCTCTTCTTTATGCAGACAGTAGGGGTCAGAGGCACTGCTGGTGGTGTATCACCTTTTATTGCTGTCAGAATTTTTCTGTTGAGATCTTAAACGCTCCTTGCTAGTGGAAGTGCACAATATTGATGAGAAGGCCTGCTACACCTTTCCTAGAGCATTTACATGCTTTCACACATGCCCAGTGAAGGCTACACTCAGCTCATATATCACATATACTTCTTCAAACCATCCAGGTGGTGTCAGCAAATCAGTAGGCCTGACCAGTTCCTACCCCCCAGATGGGTCACGAGCATTGGCCACTAACTTTCACTCTCACCTACCAGCCCCAGCAGCACCTGGCTCACTAATCTATCCAGAATCATACTGGTGACAGTCAGAGCTCTTTTCATTTGCACATCAAAGGTACCTGCACCATCTGATTTCTAAATATTGCATATGCTGACCATAACAGAGTAGAGAAAATGGAAGGAAGATCACATATCATTGATTGCATGAGAAGGGTAGACAGGGGACTCCATTCACTAAAACTATGTGGTGTGGTTGGAAATGGACTCTGGTTACTGCAGGATATTTGGACTATTGGCAGGGCACATTATTCATGACTTCCACAACCATGCAGGGATCAGATACTGAAAGGTTATACTAAACGATGGGTTATGGAGGATATACTGAGTAGTGCCAGCTTGGGTATGTTGTCACAGGCAGGAGTCAAATCCAGTAAAGGTAGTACCTGGGTGTAGATGCCAGTTGCTTCTAATGTACGCATATGCGATGTTTGGGTGTTATGAGCAATGAACACTCTAGGTGGTCCACTGTTCTTCAGTGAAGATCTATAACAATACTTTTTTGGGTGTTCTATCCCAGAAACTCCATTAAACATGATAACAATTAAAACTCATACACCTCTACCACTGCAGATAGTTACACATACTGTCCATAGCATTACAGAAGCAATACTGAAAGTTTATGGAAATATTAGAAAAGGAACGAAATTCAAAGAAAGACAGATTGTCCATGTCATGCTGAACCTAAAATGGGGAAACAGGCTGGCACTAACCATAAAGTATTCATAAATCTCAAACACAGTTTTTCATGTCATTATATTAATATGATATATATATATATATATATATATATATATATATATATATATATATATATATATATAAATATCATGTTATTTATAAGTCATTCATCAAAGTTGCACAGAGATTGTTCATGTTTATTGCATGCTTTCACATATATGCATTCATTTTTGTAATTCTCTGGGATTATCTTAATTAAACAGGTATTTAGATTTTAAGTGAAAAATATCTGTCAAACATACCTCTCGACCTCTTAGAATAAGAAATCTAGACAAAGCCATAAATAATGAGAGTACAAAGGCCCAAAAGCAGGGACAATATGTAAATATTACTCTTACAAACATAGAAAGTTGATAGCATAGCAGACTTTTCATTAGCTTGAAATTTCTGAAGAGTATGATGTCTGAAACCGAAATGTTTATTATTTTCTGACATTAATCTTTAATGTCTTGCCAGTGATTTGCCAGAAAAAGACAATGTCATGAAAAACTGACCAAAAGCACGAGGCAAAAATCCGAACATTTTGTAAAAACCTGTACATTTCAGAGGTATGCTTTCAAAAAGAAAAAAAAAAGTCACATATTACTTTTCATTGTTTATACAGAATGCTAACAATATTTTTGTAACTAGTCTATTGGCTGTAGAAGCAGGTCATCAACCTGTGATGTTGGTAATCTGGGATTGACTAACAGTATAGAATACTGGAGGGCCAGGCAAGTTGGTAGGCTTGAGTTTCCAGTCCCTTACTTACCTCAGCGGGAGGGTGAGGGGTTTTACAGCATTACACTTCTCTCTAGCAGAGGCTGGAGAGTAGCATTATTGTCACACAGACAAGTGTACACGTAGATTAAAGGGTAAACATTAATGCATCACGGGCAGGGTCACCTATGGGAACATGTTTATGTTATGTCATTATACATTCCTCCCCTTAGGGAAGTATAGTGCACAAAAAGAAAAAAAAATCTGCAGTTAGGAGTAGATGACACAGGGTCAGGACACATCGAGCTCCGCTCCTGTCCCTCCAGTGATAGTCGAATACACCAGCTGTACACTCAGGTTGATGGATCTAGTTCAGAAAAGTAAGGCAGCTGGTCTAGAGAGGGGGTAGGAAAGAAGAGGTATCCACCACCTGCAGATAGCTGAAGGGCTATAAAGAAAGCTGAAATACCTTCAATGTCTATCTGACTGTACTACAACTGTCAGGACTTAATAGAACACGTAAAGCAAATTGAAAGCAGAAATGTTTGAACTCAGTTACACACAATTACACAGAACTTGGTTTGTGTGTTTGTCTGTATATATATATATATATATATATATATATATATATATATATATATGTGTGTGTATATATGTATACATATATATATAAATATATACACACACACACACACACACACACACAAATATGTATAAGCTACATTTTTTTCACCTTTTCACTGCGCACATGTTTTGTTATATACTTGTGAGAAGGGCTGACTTTTTGTCGTAGGATTACATTCATCTCTAACACTGTGTACTCGATGCACAGAAGTGCAATGCTTCATCTTGCACTGTTACTTTACTGATGCTGAACGTCCAGGAGGTGCTGTTGTTTTTTGTCAGATTGAATTTACCTTTAGAATTGGAACTATCAAGTGCATTCATCACAAATTTGGGTCCTTGATTAGGTAGCTGTTTGTACCAGTAGACATTCTGATCACCCTGCTTAGGACTGCAGTAGAAATGTGTGGCTTCTCCTTCTTTTGCAAACATCTCCCTTGTCTGTGTTACTGCTTCTTGGCACAGCACATCTGAAACAAACATGCATCACTGTTAATACAGAACTATGTTGCTGCTTTGCATTTTTGTTACTAGCGTTATTCATACTCTTGTGTTTATGATAGCCTATGC
The DNA here is from genome assembly GCF_019279795.1 of Protopterus annectens. Lineage (NCBI taxonomy): Eukaryota > Metazoa > Chordata > Ceratodontiformes > Protopteridae > Protopterus > Protopterus annectens. The sequence goes on from NC_056738.1 coordinate 323,100,349, forward strand.
AGTCCTTTTCATTGAAGCACATAGTTTATAAATGTGATGAATAAAGGAAAATTCAGATTAACAGTGAAATATATGAGCTGTTCACATGAAACAAGTTAATTTTTTTTCTCACCAATGCAGGCAGCAAAAAGAACACTGAGAAGATAATATTTCTTCATTGTTGCTTCAGGTTTTTCTGAACATGTCATCTTCTGGTCTGTTACATATCAGGCAAGCTGTAACACCTTCTAGGCCCCACCCCTTTGTTCTAATTTGCACCTGTAGCCTCATGTTCCTTCCTATTTGTTTTGCGGCTGCTGCTTTGCTATCTGAAGTACTAAGGAGACATCTAGTGTGATGCTGCCTGAATAGCAATTCTTTGTAGCATGGAGAGGATAGCAAACCAAATGATTCTCTACAGATGAATAAATGATTATTGTATTAAGATGAAAAACACATGCATGCACTAGTAAACACATTGTAAATTGAGCAGAGCGTGGCAGGAATTGTTTTGTTAGAAAAAGTGACTTCCACACTGGTAATTCTTTGTGAAAGGATATTTTCCCCCTTCAGGGAAGTAACCAATGTAAATGAAGCTATATTTGCAAGTGAAATATAAATATTCCTCATTTTTCAATGAAAATAAATCCCACACGCATGTCCCATTACATGCTAGCATGTAGCCTTTATAATATACCTCTTTTTGTTTTTTTGGGGGTTTTTTTGCATTTGACCAAAGGAAACAAGTTATTTTCAAAATGCTACTTGCTTGTGTAAATCAGCCTGTTAATTGCATATTACAGTGTCATGAAATAAAGAACACACCACTACCTAAAATATATATGTAATGTATCCAGAGTAAGCCATCAGTATTTCCATTGATTTTATTCTGCAGACTATACATTACAGTATTAATGACTCAGGACTCTTACCGTACATGTGACATTGATTTAGTAGTCCACCCCCCGTACCTATGCATGTCAGGTCTGATTAATGGGGTCTATATTAAAAGCACGAAAGCTTACAACCACGAATACCACTACAGTGACACATAAACGTCAAACTACAACAAGAGCGAAATACATAATCGGTGAAAATTAGAACTCCGAATGTATTTCTTTGGCCAGCAGGGTGATTGTGGGGATGAGGAAATATATCCTTTTCCCCACTGTAGTGTGATCTTGGAGATGGCATATTAAAGTAGGGGGGGGGGGTCACAGCAAAAGTGTGTTTATTTAACTTTGTTTAGTTAGGCTTACCTTACCTGTATGGTGCTGTTGTTTGAGGAAATACATTCTGCGTTCTAATTTTCACCGGTTACGTATTTCGCTCTTGTTGTAGTTCGATGTTTATTTGTCGCTGTAGTGGTATTCGTGGTTGTAAGCTTTCATGCTTTTAATATAGACCCGATTAATATTAGCATGACTCATTGATCAATGTTTTATCTGAAATAAATTATTGTCTGCAGTTACTCTACTGCTGGTCCTTTCACTGAAGCCTGTTTAAACAAGATAAATTGACCGACTGACAATGACACAAGCTCTAACTTAGCCTGGGGTTTGGTAACCTCAGAATTAGTTATAATAATAATTAAGGGGTTTGGGGAAGAGTACACTGTACATTGGGGTTTAAGCACTTCTCCCATGTAAGATTCTGTGTCACAACCAGCCTGTGCAGGCTAGTTGTCCTGACAGAATAAGTGCTGATGAAACATAGATAATGAAGTGTGCCTTATCCATCAATTCTTCATGTGGATATTTCCTCTCAATTAACATCTTACTTCATTTTCTCTGCTCACTTATTTCATATGCTGATACTTCTGCAACTTTTGTAGTTTGAGCAGCTTTGTGGCTTGACATACATTCATGCATACATACATACAAGGCCTGTTAGCTGGCCTCCATTTTTTCTCTCACAGTTTGTTTCTACCCATGTGCTATTTTTTTCTTTTTCTATTAGTTGAAATAGCTGAAATGAATTCATATAACAGCATTTGAGTTTTGCATCAAATCACAACTCAGATTTACTCTATTCTACACTTTATCACCTACGTTGTTATGATTCTGTCATTTAGACTTTTATTTCAGAACCATGAGTCTGTATGGACATTATATTTTTGTGCAGTTATGTATGAACTAACTGGAGACAGCTCAAACAGCAGTATTACTCTTGAGCTTAATGTTCTATGGTATATGAAGAAATTTCTTCAGAAGGCTACATCTTTCTCAAAAACACTATGAAAAATGAAAGAATACCTGGTCAGTTATAATGCTTATCTAGTGTCGATTTCTGTTTCTGTATCAAAAGTTGTATTTTTTATCTAGTGTCAAATTTTGTTTTTTTTTGTATCAGAAGATGTATTTTAATCTACTGTTAATTTTTTTTTGCTTCTGTATATATGATCATAGTGTTATCATATTGTTCAACTATTTGTTTTTCTGTACTGAATGTGGAGCTTTTCTCCCCGGGCTGCCGCTGTAAATGGACATGTGTCCAGTCATTCTATCCAGATAAGCAAATGTAAAATAAATAAATAGATAAATAAATAATTATGTATATGAAAGAGAGAGCGTGTGTATTCTGCAGCATATTAAGATAAATAGAAATCCTAAAAATATGACTGTTAAAAGGCATTACAACTGCCAAGATGAATTTGTGTATTTCAGAATTATTCCTAGGTAAGCTAGGCCAGAAAATATATTTGTGTTCTGTAAAACATGCTATGACTGTCAATATTGCAAGTTTGGAAGGGAGGCACAGTTCTGTTTTGTTATGGACAAAAGAATGTAATGGAACATTGCTTGCCTAGGATAAGCAGTTAGAAACATGAATAGTATGCCACTGTATTTTGTCCTTCCTTCTATTACAAGTTCTGTAATGACTGCAGATTGTTTTGTGTAAAGGGAAAATTGCACGAGATCATGCTAAGGGTATGAAATTATGTCAAAATGTAACAGTCAACAGTTTCTGAATGATGATTATATTGTTATTATTCTGTCATAGGTTCATACTAAGCTAACTGCCCTTGTGAGACATTTTAAGCCTAGCCAATTATCCCTTGTGAGACTCAAACCCTGCACCTTGTGTTTGTGAGGCAAACACCTAAACCATTAGACCACCCTCCCAACCCAGTTTAAGAATATGAATTATGATTGGAAAGAACATCCCAGAAGGTGCCACAAGAGTTGGCCACTGGTGCCTTGTTTCATGTACTTAAATTAGTGTTTGTTGTCTGCTGTGTTAGAGATGATCTAGATTTAGATTTGCATTATGTGCAATCTTAGCAGCTATTTTACGTCTTGCCATAAAATGCTTTGGTCTCAGTGGAATTGTAGATGATGGGCAGTTTTAAGGAACTTTTTACATCTGGCGAGGTCAGCCTGTTTTTGTAAAAGAATCTATCATGTTCTCTCATCTGCCTGTAAAAATTTTGATGGAGATGGCAAATGAAAGAGGGAGAGAAATCAGTGGTAAGGCAGACATAAAAAGGATCCCACTTCTACATCTACCTACGAGATAGATCCCTATAGCATCTTCAAATAATTTATTGCAGATGGGGAGGCTAGAGACAGGGTCACTGACTTGCAAAAGTATATATCAGGCAAAGTGAAACTATTGTCAGATACCAGCTTCAATATATCATTGTCCAGTGCATGGACTGTGACCATATTTTACTTTTAAAAACAGAGTACTTTGTATGGAGTTTCCCTGGAGTTAAGAAGCTAATAACCTAATACTCTCCAGGCTAAAAAGCTTTAATGGCAGCTGAATTGTTTTGCACAGCAAATGATAAAATAATATCTGCTATTGTGCATAGCAAGGACAACAGCAAAGAAATGCACAAGATATTCTTGTCACTATTTTATGGGCAGGGATTTTGGCCATTATATGTATTATGGCAATGAAATATCAAAGTTTAACTCTGAGCAGTTATGCACATGGGTAAGAGTCTTTAAGCAGTAGCACATGTGAACCATCACATGGTCTTTGTTTTCAGAGTTCCCCAGGGAAAACAGAGGCTAGCTGTAATTTAAAAATGAATGACTGTATTTGATCTGACAATGTTTTTTTAGCATTTCTAAATTCCAGATATTTGGTTTGCTGTAAAGTTGTGTCATGTGACAGTGCATAGTAAATCAGCTTTGGAAAATCTGATGGGGTTTCACAGAAAGACTGTACTATGTAAAATCCATTCTCAGGAAAAAAATGTGCTGTGCAGTTTAAAAAGAAAAGCTATGTTTTATATTTCTTCTGCAAGAGATAAGCAAAGAATGCATTCTATTTGCTGTACACTTCTGACAGATACATTAAACAGTTTGTTCAGCAAAGCAGGAGAGAGAGAGAGAGAGAGAGAGAGAGAGAGAGAGAGAGAAGACACAGAAACATTCATGCTATTTTACACACAGAAAGTAATTTGCAGAATAACTGCACACAGATGCTGCATTCCGCTTTACCAGACCTCTGAAGCTCATCAGGTTTATGCTCTACACAAAGAAAACACTAGGATTTTTTTTCAATGTTGCTGTTGTTGTACAAAGTAAATATTAAAACTAACAAAAAAATTGCTTTACAGGTTCCCAGCTATTTGCATGTTGTGGATGACAATTTACAGCAAGTTTTATTTTAAGTTAATGACTTCCAGATATTAGCAGTGTGCCAGATATGTCAACTTAACAGTTTGATACTGTGGTAGCACGTTTTCATGACTGCTTGACTCAAAAGGTAAAATAATTTTACTGGCAGACGAGGATACCAGGTTTGATTTCTCCCCCTTTACAAACTTACAGTGTGGACGTTTTGAATTTCAAAGTTGTCATACATCATTTTTCTATGATGCAAAATGAAAATAAGGGGGAATGGCCAATGCAGAGTAATTGGTTTTCATATGTAGGGCACTCTGCAACAAAGTGAGATTATTTTAGATAGTGTGATTCAGAATCACAGAAAAAAATACATATTGCATGCCACTGCAAAGCTAATTAATTTGTTTAGATTTTGTTGACATGACTTTTGCAGGGTATTTTTTGCAAAAGACATATGGAGATTTATGCATGAGTGATTATGAAATGCATACATGCACGTATACAACCACAGGCACACACACACACACACACACACACACACACACACACACACACACACACACACACACACACACACACACAATCACTGTACCTTTGCAGAATATTTAGTGATAGTGCTGTAATGACATGTTATCGAATAGGCCTTGGTGGTCTAGTGTATCCCACCACTGTCTTACCCCCATACTATCATTGGTGTCCACTGGGTTCCTAACTCTGATCCCTGTTATATGGTAACAGGTGAAACCCCCCCACTCTGATCACCATTATGAAGTTAATGCCATTGTGGCACTTCACATTTTAAGTTAGCCCTGGTGTCCAGTGGTTCCTCGCAGCTCCTGATCCTCATTATGATGTTGGTACCATTATGGTACTTCACTTCATTGTTTTAAGTTATAACTGGTGTTCAGTCTTTCCCTGCATCCTCCAATCCCCATTATAATGTTGTTGCTGTTACAGCACTTCACTTTTTATGTTATCAGTAGTGTCCAGTTGTTCCCCCACCTCCTGATCCTCATACTTATGTTGATGCCATTACAACAATTTAAGAGTAATCCAAGGTGATCTAGTGTATCTCCCCCCATCCCTGTACTGCTGTTGTTGCCATTATAACACTTAAAGAGAAATCCATGGAGGTCAAGTGTAACCTCTACACCCCAATCCCGATACTGTTGTTAGTACCATTACATCACTTTAAGATTAATCCCTGGTGGTTTACTGGGTCCCCCACCTTGGTTATGGCAGTCAGGTGAGCACAGCTTTTTAGCCGAATTTAGTACCACAACGTGGTGGGGATAACTGTATTTATCTACACTGCCAAATGATCTTTTTGGATGATCAGCTATGTTGATACCTTCCTGAACATAATTCTGGGGAGATAGCTCTTGGTTAATTAGCATATGCCTCTCCTGCCAGAATGTCTCATTACCATTTATCATGGCTGCTGCACTAGCCCTTTGCAGTGCTCCACATCTTTGTGGTATTGGACCATGCAGCACCGGGATAAGATTGTTGCTGAATTGGGGAAAGGTACTGCAACATGTCCACAGAGGTGAGGTTGCATTTCCATTAAGGAAAAAACTGAGAGTTTTCAAAATTCTTTCTAATATGTGATTTTTTTTTTACCGAATGGATTTATTGATAAAAAATAATTAGCATGCAAGTTATATGTTCTACTCTAAGATTTTACTGGAAATTTTTAAATAATGCTGAGTGACATGGCCATAGACAGATTTTTAAAACATTATTACCAAAGGGGAAAATAAATGTAAGGGCAGATTCTGAGGTTCAAAGGATTTTCTTTTACACAAGTTGGTTTGACTGAATTCATATATTTTTGATTGCCATAAGATGAATCCTGGGTAAACAGGAAGTAGCAAGTATGTTTATATATGTTTATATCTTTCAAGATATGTATATATATATATATATATATATATATATATATATATATATATATATATATATATAAATATATACACACACACACACACACACACACACACACACACACACACACACACACACACACACACACACACACACACACACACACACACACACACACACATATATATATATATACACATATATATGACACTACTTCATTTCATGGAAAGATCATTTCAATGAAAATGAAATCACTGGGTTCACTTCACTGAAAGCTCACTTCAATGAAAACTCATCTAACTGAAACTCATTTCATTCAAAGTTATATGTGGCATTTTCCCCACTATAATGCAATCATGGAGTAAGTATATATAGTAAGGGGGGTGTGGGGGTGAAACCCCCCACATACTTTGGTTATTTATTGTTTTCTGGAAACAGTTATTCATTGCACTTGTAAGTATCCATGTGTATGGTTTAAACGTTTATAATATTTGGGGGGCTATGCACCCACCTCTCCAATGTGGGGGGCTATGCCCCCACACCCCTTACTATATATACTAACTCCAGGATTGCACTACAGTGGGGAAAAGGCCATATATAACTTTTAACGAAATGAGTTATAGTCAGATGAGTTTTCAGTGAAGTTATCCCACTTTTTTGACTTTCAGTGAAATGATCTTTCCATGAAATGAAGTAGACCCATATGAGTCTACTTTCATTCACTGAAAACTCATTTCACTGAATTTCAATTCACCTTGAAAAAATCATTGAAAGCTCAAATCACCGAAAACTCATTTCACCGAATCACATTTGACTGAATGTAAGTACTGTTGGGCAAATAAAATGTATATGCCCTTTTCCCCACTGTAGTGTGATCCTGGAGTTAGTATATATAGTTAGGGGGGTGGGGGTCATAGCCCCCCACCTGCTTATCTCTTATATTTATGAATCTCATTTCACTGAAAGCTAACAATATAAAACCAAAAGTTACACCTCCCAATGTGGGGGGCACAGCCCCCTTAGCTATATATACTAACTCTAGGATCTCACTACAGTGGGGAAAAGGGAATATACATTTGATTTGCCCAACAGTACTTACATTCAGTGAAATGTGATTCAGTGAATTGAGTTTTCAGTGATTGGAGCTTTCAACTATTTGGTGTGAGTGTTTCGGAATTCAGTGAAATGAGTTTTCAGTGAATCAAAGTAGACCCATATATATCTATACCCACACACACATGTATATAAATATATATATATATATATGTAAGAAGGGCATTTTATATTGCTCATCTCATAAGTAAGGGGGCATTGCCGCCAGAAAAACAGAGGTTATAACCCCCCTGTACTCTTTCCTCATCAAGCCAATAATAGGATACAATGCTTCCTTTGGTATGTTCCTTTCCAAAAACCTGCAGCAATTGGAGAGACCATAAAGGTTACTTACAAGGAAAATTCAGGGTCTTCAAAATCTTTGTTATGCAACTAGACTGAAATCATTGTCACTTTACTCTATTTCATACAGACTGCTCAGAGGCGAACTGTTCCTTGCATATAAAGCAATCTCTGACTCAGATTTAATGGAAATGCTGCATATTTGCAAGTCAAATGGCACATGGGTCACTGCTCAAATGACTTTAACCTGGTATGTGACATCAACAGAACTTGCTGGAGAGGCAGATTTGTCTCACAGAGGTTGCTCCACCTATGGAAAAAGCTTCTTATTCATGTTAAGCAAAGCCCCTCATTGGCTCTATTTAAGCATAATTTGGACGACTGAATAGCTAACCAGAAATTCATCCCAGGGGTTTCATCTGTGTCCCACTTGGACAGGGATAG